>NW_009188847.1:0-2303 GCF_000690835.1 Fulmarus glacialis
GGTCTGCGCTGAAGCGGGGGGCTGCGGAGAAGAGAAAACACCTCAGGGAACGGAACGCTGACCCTCCTTTCCCCCAGGAAAAAGCTCAAATCCAAGTTACCCCGTCGTCCATCCCACTAATCCCCGCCGGGGCATCCCGTCTCCGCCAAACCTACCTGTGCCCGCTGCTCGTCTGCAGCCACGTGTCGTCCACGGGCGGGGGAACCGGCGTGGAGACGGTGCTGGTGCTGATGTCCCCGATGATGTTCAAGGCCTCTTTCAGGGCGTGGTACATGCGCAGCATGTCGTCCCTCCTCTGCGCCTGGTCGGCCGACTCCTCCATCAGGCTGTTCTGGTCGGCGGAGGAGTACAGGTAGGCCAACAGCTCCGAGTGGATGAAATCCTTGGTCTAAAGAGAAAGAGCAAGAGAAGATCAGCCCCGAGATATGAAAGCCAGTGGGTTGGGAGATGCAGGAGAAGGAGCTGGAGGACCCGAAGTCGCCAGGGGGACAGCTCTCCCGGCTCCGGAAGGCGCGTGGAGTCCCAGCGACTCGCAGGACGGTTCAGTGTCCCCGGTTTGTTAGAACCAGGCGGGAGCAAACGCCAAGAATCAAAATGCCTTCTCAGCAAAGCCGCTGCCAAGCAGCTCAAGCACAAAGACATAAAAATTAAGAATCGAAAGATCATCAAATCCCATTGTTCGGTTCTGGCTCGGTGACGAGCGTGGCGCAGCCCAGCCGACTCCTAACGCCGAGGGGGGGCCCAGGACTCGTCCTCGGCGTCTGCTGCCTGGAGAACCCCAAAATCCCCGACCCCAGAAGCTCCCTTCCCACCCGAGGTTCCCCTCCAAACTCACATTGTTTATCATGAGGTGCATTATCGTCTTTGGCATGAGGTCCCGGATGGACTTGTTGATGATGCCGACGTAGGAGTCGACAAGGTTGCGGATGGTTTCCACCTGGCGTTCCAGCTGCGGGTCCATGGAGAAGGTGTTCTCCTGGGCGCCGTCCTCGTTCTCAGTCTGCTCAGGGAAAGCAGGGCACAAGTTACTGTCGGGATCTGACAGACCCGGAAAGAAACCCCTCTGCTCCACACTTATTCCCTGTCCCTTCCACCTATTTCCATCCTACGCGGATGCTTTTTGAAACAAAGAGTTTATTTCGTAGCCCGGAACGACTAGATCCATCGGGTGGGCAGCACAAACTAGCACCGCGTTATAAAGTTCGTCCTCTTCTGCGATACCACGGCATTTTCCAGGGTATCCGAGAACCTACTGTGACACACCAGGACCCAAGCCAAGAGCTCCCAAGTCTGAAGGCTCCTCTGGCAGCTGGAGCCTTCCCGGGCTGGTCTCAGACAGCAGCCCTCGGCCAGCCTGCTCCGGGAGGGCTCGGACAAGTCAGAGGGAGTGTTTACTTGGTCTTTCTCCGGGTAAACTCCCGCACGGAGGAAGGAGGCTTTCCAGCTGTCCACATCTTCTTGGGAATCGCAGGCCAGCTCGATCTGACGGAGATCTTTGTACACGTTCCTAGGGAAGAAGGAGCAGAGCCGGGGTTGAGGACCACGGAGGGCAACCAGGAGGACGGGAGGCTCGGCAGACCGCCGGCGAGGCCTCCAGCACCACGAGCCCTCAACACCAGGGAGCCCGAGGAAGCCTGAAATCCCTCCAGAACGTGTATATAAATATTGGCAAACTGCTGCTTCCTCTGGAGAAATCCTCCCCCACCGGATCACAGATGCTCCTGCCCTGGAGCACGACACCGACTGGACGGGGAAGCCGGATGCACGGCCAGCAATGACCGAGGCAAGGGCAAAACCATCAGCCCATCAACCACGGAGCGTGTTCGGCAGCGTTTTGAGCCTGGTGCGATGCCCGGAGAGCGACGGGATTTCGGGAGGTACCCGGACACCGCTGCTCCTGCTCACGGCCCCTTACCTTTGCTCTGTGTTGAAGATGGCAAAGACGTGCTTGTTAGACATAAATCCCTTCTCCACGTCCCTGATTTTCAAATTATCCAAAGGCAACATGTATTTCTTCTCCTTCTCCTGGAAGAGGAGACGAGAGGAAGGGAGGGATGAGAAGGAGCGAGCACAGCGGCGCTTTGCTAATGCTAAACGAGACGTCCTGAGCAGAACGCAAACCCAACCCCTCGAAACACGGCGGGGATCGGAGCTCCTGCGACGGAGGGGCAGCGATTTCCTCAAGCTCGCACCAGAGAAGGTTCAACCGAGACACGCTTTTCGCTCAGCCTACAGCACGCGGTCCCCTGCCCGAAGCCAAGAGCCTTTCCTGGGATGGAGAAATCTGCCCCCCTCCATGAGCC
>NW_009188848.1:0-243 GCF_000690835.1 Fulmarus glacialis
CGCTGCACCCCTGCCCGCACCGTCCCTTGGGGGCTTTACCCCACCCTCTGCCTTCGGGCTTGGTGCCCTGGTACCTTTGGGTATGTTGGGTCCTGCTCCCACCCATCTGGAAGTCACCCAGGGTCCCCAGAACTCCCCGTCCTGATGTGACCATGCTCCTGGGCACAGAGCTTGAGCCAGAGGGTCCGGCTCCGGGTCCCTCCCTGGTGACCCTTGGCCATCAGCATCACAGCTGCAGGCTGG
>NW_009188849.1:0-16577 GCF_000690835.1 Fulmarus glacialis
CAGTTAATTGAAATATTAGAATAGCCAACCTTTAGATTGATAATAGGTCGAAGGAATCGGAAATGTCCGTGTGAGATGTTTGATATTACTGAGCATCCGTGAGATGATCCAAACGACGGGGATGCTAGAATCACTGCTACAGCTTGTTCAGGCAAGACAAGAGGGAGGGAGGGAGAGAGGGATGGAGGAAGGGCAGTCTCTGTCAGAGGCAGTCTGACATGCCATAAATACTGACGGTTCGGGTAAAGCTCAAAATGCCTGGAGATCCCTACGCAAACAGTGACTTACCTGGGGTGGGCAGGAGTCCTGTGACGGTGAAGTGTCCACTGCAGATCACCGAAAAAAATGGGAGTAGAAAGATCAGCTCGTCTAATATCCCTTCTTGGAGTGCGGAGAGAGGAACCATCCTTGATGTCTGATAGGAGATTTGAGGCTGGGGAGCAGATGCTGAAGGTCTCATGCTACAGCTGGAGAAGCATCCCTGGGGTTTCTAAAAGCTGTACATAAGTTTCTAAGTGCAAAAATAATTGAAATCAGCTTGGGGTATTTCTGCGTCAGACCTTGTTTTCGTAGACCATAATGAGTTGGGCAGCAGGCTAGAAAATGATGGTTTTCTAGATGCAAACGATCACATTGTTATTCCATTTCATAAGTGCCAGTAAAATGTAGTCCTGGGCACCAATATTCCTTAAGCTTCCAAAAAATCCTATTCCCTAAGCTAAAAACAATTGCAAATAACAAGGAACAAGAGGAACTATTTAAAAATAAAAACAATAATTAAATGAAATTACACAGTGACTTGGTTGATAGAAGTGACTATCGATAAAACAGATTTCTGTAATTCACATTATTTAGTCCTAGATGATATTTTGATTAAGAAAAGTAATACTAAAAATATCAATGTGGCCCATATTCAGTGGACTAAAAACCAGTAACAAGATATAATTTAGAAAATAAGGATCAGTCGGATATTGGTATGCAGTGGGTGTTTTTAGGAGACTTTTTTTTTTTTTTTTTTTTTGCTCAGTACTGTTCAGTATCTTTATCAGTGACCTGGAAGAAAATATATAATCCCTGCCGGTAAAAAGTGCCAATGACCCCAAAGTGAGTAGAATAGCAATTAATGATGGTAACGAGTCAGTTGTGCTTCCCGACTTGGATTGTTTGATAAAAAGGGCTTGTTCAAACAGCGAAGTCAAATGCGAAGTCATATGTCCAGCAAGGAGGAACGCACGTCAAATATAAACAACAGGCAAATGTCTTCTGCCAAACAGCGACTGTGTCAAGGACTGAGGAGTGATTGTACGTAGCCCGCTGAACACAAACTCTGTGTGACGCTGTAAATAAAGCAGCAAATGCAATCCTTGTAGATATAAGCAGGGGAATATCAAGCAGAAAAAGAAAGGCTGTATTATTTTCGTGTACAGCATTAGCAAAACCCTTCTTGGAGGAACAGTAACAAGAATTACTTTAGCTCCGGAAACCAGGCTTTGTGGCAAGAGTCTAGAGAGGCTCAGTCTAGATCCATCCTTAAAGACGTTAAGGAGCAACTTGATCGTGGCCTTTAAGTAGCTGCTTGGGGGAAGGATGTGTGATACGTGACGGAAGGGGGCTCCTTTATTCGGCAGAATAAGGACTGGTGAGATGCCAGGAGCAGGTTTGGATCCCACACGACTTCAAACTACAAATACGCTGTGTGGTTTTGAGTGAAGCTAATCACGTAGTAGGACAAAGTACTTGGGTACCCGATGGATTCTCCATCACCTGAAGGCTGTAAATCAAGACTTAGATGTCTTTCAGGAAGACACATTTTAGCTCAAAGAGGATGGCTTGATGTGGAAATGTTCTATGCGTATGTCCTGTACAGATCCTGAAATATAAGTCTTGAGATACCTGATAGGGACAAATGAGTCTTCCACGAGGAAAGGACACAGAATGTAGCTTCTAAATCCCTGTTCGTGTTTGTTTGAGGAACACTTCCCCCCCAAGTCTAAAAGAATAATCATGTGAAGCCATGGGAATCTCAATCAAAATCTGTGTTACTGGTTTAGCTCTGTGCTATACGAGTCCGACCAAAACAGTACTCCATCCTGTAAATATTGCATTTCAAACAGCTGAATTTGTGCAAAAATATTGTCTTTATCTTTCAGACAGATATTTGGGCTTTGTGAGCCTGATAGGAGGATTTTTTGCTTAACGTAGAGAGATACAATTTCTCTGTTTAACACATGGCACTAATTAAGCGAAAAGGAAGTATAAGATTTGCCCTGGTATGCCACTGCAGACGTACCATTGTATGCCAACCATAATTTTTCTCATTCTGCATCTTACCATGTTTTATTCTGGCCAAAAGCCAACCTTTTCCCATAGGATTTTTGCCTGAATAGGAGATGGGTTAATTATTTGGAAGTTTCTTCTAGTGGGGGAAAGGTTCCCACTGGGGTTTTTTTCCCACCAGTTCTGTGAATTTAAGACTCAGTATCATCATTATCCTTGGGTTTCTGGAAAGCTGGGATTCTGCAACCCACCGCTGATCCTCGCATCTGTGCGGAGCTGAACTTACTGCAACAGGGCTCCCTCCGTCCTCTGCCAGTTACGAGGCTGGGTCACTGGGGCTCACCAAATGAGGTTGATTCATGTCTGCGTATATAAAATGAATACCATGTATATAAAATGAATACCATACATATAAATTAATAACTAACATAAGATATATAACATATAATAAAAAAGTAGATGAGGTACGGTGCTGTACAGGCATCCATACCAAGGGGTTGAGACAAACACCCAGATAGCCCTGAAAACAATCCGAGTTATCTGTGGTATCAGATGTGCTTTGAGATATACGTATATTCTGAGTCACAAATTTGAGTTGTATTTTCTAGCTTCATGTAGCTACGAGAAACAGTTTAGGATGCTAACATCGGGGGGAAGAAAGGCAGGAGGAGAGAAGAGGGCAGAGGTTGTTTCTAAAACTTGACGTGAACATTGGTGGCCTTTAGCCTGAAATAAAAATCCATTTACATCCTGAAGAGGCACAGAGAAGAAAAAGCAGATCCCATGCAAAAAGTCTTAATAACTGGAGAAAAATAAGATTCAGAACAAAGTCCTATGTGAAAGCCACATGAAAACCCCGCCACTGTTCGGTGCCAGGGAGCCCAGCCGCTCACCTCGGCTGGCAGACACCCAAACTCAAACCAATTCACTATAAATTCCCCCCGACACTCGGAGAAACGCTGAGCTGGGTGGATGCTCAACCCTCCTCCCCTGCAGCCGGCTCAGGAGGGGAACACCTCCGAGATGTCCCCGCGCTGGCTTCAGCATCTCAGTGCCGAACCGCTGGGGCCACGCGGAGCGGCACGGCACTGCCAGCCGCGGGATTTGCTGCCTAAAGAACGTCTCCCTCCATCTTGGCCTCGCCGCAGTTTGCCTACCCCTGCCTTCCCGTGCAAGCGATGCCACCCAAAGGACAAAAGCCAACGAACCAATGTCAAAAGCGAAATCTAACCCGTGCAGCCCCGCTAACGCACCGAAGCCCGTGCTGGCGCTCTTCCAGCTGATGAGCTTGTGTTTGCTTTGACAATTAAACCATTTCTCCACCTTGTCCCAGCTCAGGGAACCCCAACACAACTGTGTCCTCCTCCTGCCTGGGGTTCAGAGCATAAAAACCAAAGGGCAGCCCTGCAGAGCAAGGTAGAAAACCTATTTTTTTCAATCAAAAAAACACAATTCACTTTGAAGGCGGTTTTGGGTAAAATACTGGGATTAAAGGCATCACCGTGCAAAGTCAGAGGCGCCAGGGTTTGCGTCGTTCTCCCTCCTGGTATTTCAGGGTTGGAGAGGGAGCCAACAAACTGCCGGAGTTGGAGGGAAGATGTTGAGCGAGTTTCTTCGTAGCTCTGCGGGGGAAAGGGCTTGTCCTGTCCCGTGGATAGATGTGAGAATCGGAGGGTTGTTCTGATGATTTCTGCAAACTGAAACATGAAGGGTTTGGTGGGGAGAGATGGTATCAGGTCGATCAAGATGCAGTGTTTTGATATTGATTTTTTTTTTCTATTTTCTTTTTATTCATTTTTCTTAAATTGTAGAAGAAAAGACCTCTCTGTAAATGCCCACGCTCCCCATTTTGGCACGGTAGACATTTTTTCTTGCCTTTGTAAAGTGCTGAAATTCCTCACAACCCATCCTTTCACGTGCAAACTTCTGGCTTCAAGGAAACGGCCTTGCTCACCAAACGTGGTTTTATTTCTGCCCAGCTCTAAGAGCAGCCTGACACAGCACCATCTCCAGGGCTTGGGTCCCCTATCAAACCCAACCCTTTCTGACACATCTCTGTCCCCCTTTCCACCTCTGATTAGCAGAGCTTTATTGGGGATCTCCCTGCCCTTGCAGAGGAAGGTTTCAAGCCGTCCTTCCCCTCTCCCGGCCGCACGGTGCCCATGAGGTCCGGCGACGTGGCGGCTGGGGGCAGCGGGGATGCTCAGAGCTGGGCACAGTTTGGGTGACCCCCAAGAAAAGGGTTGGGATGTTATTTCACTCCGTAAGAGGCACCTGGCTTTTTTTACAATTTTTTTTTTTTTTTTTTTTGTTGGCGCTGTCAAGTGTTTGATAGCAAATAGGTGATTTTAATCAAATCTGTAGTGTCTCAGATGTGGCCTTCTCATGGGGAGTCTCGGTACCTTAGATGGTTTAAACCTGTTTGGCCATTGAGTTTCCCACCCACGTCATTTCAAACAGTGCCAGGACCCGGACTTGCGCAGAAAAACATAGCTCGTAGGTAGGGTGAATCTTGAAATTCAATAGCTCTCCACTATTTTTCCCTTCCCCGCCCCTTTTGTCTAATTAGAATTAAATTTTCCCTATATCCTACGTGCATCTGTTATCGAAGAGAGTTTATATCCCAACTAACAGCAGGGTAAAAAACGTTTCTGATGGAAAACAATGAAATGTTTGAAAGAGGACTCTGCCATCAGAAGTAAAACTTTCCATTGCATGGCTTCTTAAGAAAATTTGAGCAATCAAAAATCCCAGCAAGCTGCTCTTTGATTATTCAATGCAGCGCTTCGAGAGGGGCAGCACTGGGGTCTGCTGCATCACGTAAATAGGTTTTTGAGATAAAGGGATGGAGTTTTGTAAGTAAAGAGGGAGGAAGAGGCAGGAGCTGAGGCTTTTGCTTATGGTGTTGGTTTAGTATCCCGAATTTCAAGAATCGCTTTTTCTTATTTTGTTGAGATGACTGAACTGCAGAGCAGTTTAATGAGAGCATCGCTGCCTGGGACGGAGCTGGGAGAAATGCGTGAGCAGAAGGAGAGCTCACCTTTTCCCCTTTTGCTTAAACGCGAATAAATCTGCGAATGACCAGAAGCAAAGTCCCCACCCCCCCCTCCCCACCCCCCATTTAGCAAAAGCTCATCAGGAGCTCGAGAGAGGCTTTGCCTCTGCCGTCTGCAACGTGAGTAAGAAGTCAAGGCCTCTGCAAGGCTGCCTCCTGTTTCCATTTCATCTCCGGGCTGAAATCTGAATGCGTAATTAGCTGGAGCGATCGATGGAGCGAGAGTTGGGTAATGGGACTCCGGGAGGACGTGACGGACAGGGAGGGCTTGATTCAGCCCCGGCTTTGCTCCGCACGGCCTTGGTGGGGCTCGGGAAGGATCTGACGCGGGGCAGAGCCAGGACAGACGGTACTTGTCACCCTGGGTGATTTATTGGCCATGGGGTGTTGTAGCATCTGCGCTCACCTCTCAGCAGCTTTTTAAGTTAATTCTGGCCGGGCTCTGCAACGCCATAGCGGAGCTTCCACTGACACCCAAGCTGCTGAAATCGCAGCAAACAGCCAAAATCTTTCACAGCTAGAAGGGGTCTGGGAGGGTAAGACGTGCCCAGCCCGGCCAAGTGCTCCCAACTCAAAGCGGTGGCAGAGGGCGAAACGGGTCAGCCCAGCCTCGGGCCGTGGGAGGGACTCACCGACACGCCTCCGCTCCCAGCACTTGCCCAAAACATGCCGAAACTG
Source organism: Fulmarus glacialis (assembly GCF_000690835.1). Classification (NCBI taxonomy): domain Eukaryota; kingdom Metazoa; phylum Chordata; class Aves; order Procellariiformes; family Procellariidae; genus Fulmarus; species Fulmarus glacialis. The sequence goes on from NW_009188849.1 coordinate 6,011, forward strand.
CAGTTTCTCAGGTGCTGTGCCGGGAGGACAGAGCAGCACCAGCCGGACCACAGCACCCATGGCTCTTTTGGGTGCCATTATATATCAGTTCATGTCACATTTCCATCACTGCACCCCATACAGACTCTTTTTTTCATGGCCTTTATCACCGGCTTCCTGCGTCTCAAGCATCTCATCTCCTCTTTATGACCCAGAGAGAGGAGGAGTTTTCCCAAGCCCCAGATTAAACTCCATCAATAACTACTCAGGGATTCTTTTAAAATATTTATAAGCTCTTAAATATTTAGCAGTATTTATTACAGTCTGTGAGACATTACATTTTCTCTATGACAATGCCACCTCCCAAAAATGTGCCACGTACCTTCTCTTACTTCCACCGACTATAAACAAACCCAGCAGTGAGAAATCCAGTCCTACAACCTCATTCAAGAAAGAAACAGGGGCTCCGCTTCTGTTTCAAAACTGTTTGTGCTCGCCAAGATGCTCACACCTCCCTCGTCGTCTTCTCCGATACTTTTTAATAGCAGCCCGTGCCATGCCGAGGGTATCGATTAGCTGAACGCTAAACCCCAGCAGTGGCAGCCCACGTCGCTCATGCGACCTTGGGCAAGTCACTTAATCTCTCCCGACTGGTGCAATGGGGGGGACTCACGTCTCGGCTTTCCCTGCCAGGCTGCTGTGGGTTTGTGTCGGGTACCGCAGCGATGGGGGATACAGGTAGGAGCGGCTTGTGATTCGGCTGATCTTTGCGCATCTGAGCAGCAGCTAGCTCAAAATAGACATCCTCACTCCTACATACTCTGGCCTCCAAAATCCTTTCTGGCAGCAAGGCAGGGGCACTGCGAGGGGTCCTGCGAGCTAAGGAAGAAGGTGGAGAGATGTATCGGAGATGGGTCCGAGCCCGTGTCCCACCACTTGCAGCCGGGGGGCAAGGGGCAAGCAGAAAAAGTCCAGCTGCGTTGAATGTGCAGCACAGGTAATCTTAGCTCTAGCCTTAACCCTAGCCCTAGCCCTAACCCTAACCCTAGCCCTAGCCCTAGCCCTAGCCCCAGGACCAGGGAGGTGGAGCAGCCCAAAGCACCTATAGAAAGACCCAACAACCTCTAAGACAGAAAAATCAGCCTAAGGTGGAGATAAAGCCAGGGCACCTCTGGACTTTGAGACGAGCACGTCCTCCCTGGCATTTATAACCCCTGAACGCAAGCGCTCCTGCAGTGCCACCGGTGCCCAGCCAAGCAGGGCTGGATTTTCGGGGTGTCCTACATGGAGAAAGCTGGGAAAAGTCTGCAGTGCCCATCACAGTTCCGAAAACAAACCAGGGCCAGGGCACAGCTCTTCGTCCCCCCAAAGGATTGCTCGCATGTGTTCATGGTGTGCAGTCACGCCTGGAGAAGACAACCTAATTCTGGAGCACGTTTTATTTCTCTCCCTTTCCAACATCAACCAGTTTCCTTCGGTAAACTTGAGCTGCTGCATGTAGCTTGGTCACGCCAGCAGAAAACTGCTAAATCCATATTTTGGGAACAGAAAAACCTGGAGTCTTTAGAAATACATATTTTCAAGAGCGACTATAGGGCTCACCCCGGGAGGAGAAGAACTGGCATACATCTGGTTTGGAGCGGGAGTAGAAGGCGGCAAACACAGAGGAGCTCCCCACGGGATGGGCGGAGAGCCCGTCTCTGAGCCAGGCAAGGAAGGACTTGCTCAGCCCCTGCTCCACAAAGATTTCTCCTTTCATCGAAAATCCCCTAATTGAGCTTAAGCCCTCCCTAAGGAGATCACGTTTTGCTAGGGCTTATTGGCAAGGGAAGTAAGAAAATCCAGTTTTCCCGGCGAGACCTCACGAGCTGGGTTGGGGATGCCGAAAGGCATAGCTTTGCTTTTGGCACCTTTGCTTCGTGCAAAGACGTCGTTGATTCTCCTTTCAGGGGAAAGGGGTCTTGGGAATAGATCTGCAAAGAGAGAAGGTTTCGCTGAGCCGTGCAGCCGGGCGAGACACGGCTGCGGTAATGGGAACGTGACATCCCTTCGGTGTCACCACGAGGCTAAAGCCCTCCCTCGGCTGCGTCCTCCACCCCGCGCTGTCCCCAGCATCCTCCCGGCCTTTCTGCATCTCCGTAGGTGGGATGTTTTCTGCCTGCACGGTCCCGGTTCAGCCAACGCGGATCCCTGCCAGGGTCAGCATCTTCGGATGCTTTGCCAGCAAAGACAAGCCTGGGGTCAGAGTCCCGGGGTGGAGGTCAACCCCACGTAGAGGCAACCCAAGAGCAGCAAAGAGCCGCCGGGCAAATGCTCCCTGTCTCTGCTGCGTGGCGATTCGTGAATCCTCCTCTCCTGGTAGGGTTGTGATCCTGCCGCGCGTCAGCTCGAAGGAGCAGCACAACACGTGCCGGGGTGCACAAAGCACCGCCTTTGATGTGCTACAACGGCTTGGAAATGAAAACAAACGGAGCGCTTGCACGGGGAAATTAGGGCAGCGGAAAACAAGCGTGGAAATCTGTTGGAGTTTTTCCCCCCACCTCCATTTTTTGGAAAAAAAAAAAAAAAAAAAAAAAAAAAAAAAGAAAAAAAAACGCCACTGGGTGACCCCAATTCCCCAGCCTGTGGCTGGCTGGGGACTGGGACCCCTCCAGGGACGAACATTGAGGTACCTGTCCTACTTCGGCCGTGCCACCCGCATCCTGGTGGAAGCAAAATAAGACCATGGCAGGATAATGAAAATATTCACCAGGTGCCTTTTGCTGCTACCCTTGTCCTGTTTGACCATATCTGTGGGCCCAGGGCAATAAAAAATCATTTCAAAACAGAGCAGTCGGCACTATGTGGAACACCCTCCCCTCCGCTTGCCGAACAGTTTATTTTTGCTCCTGATATTTTGACTTTCATCGAAGCCAAGGTACAGCCACAGAATATCAACTCTGGGCCAGATTCGCGCCGCAAATTGATGTCACTTTACCGCGGGCGGTGCGTTTACATCACTTTACATCAGCTGGAGAGCTGTTAGCCACGAAAACCCTATAGGAGAGATGGATTTCAGCCGAAATCGCTCCGACCGCTTTCTGCCCAGTCCAGCTGCAGTGATGTTCACTCCCCTGGTTTGTACTTAAATAAATCCCAATGCTCAGAGGGGCATTTTACACCGGGCACTGGCAAATGCACATTTTGGCATATTCCTCTCTAAAAAAATGAAGAAAATACTATGCTGGAAGAGGAAAACTCGCTCCCCTCCACCATGCACCATGTTAGAGCCTGCACAGCCCTTGCTGACATGCAGGGTGGCCGGCTAATGCCCCGGCCAGGGAAAGTTTTCACTTCAATCTCGTGCCTGCAGATGCTCGTCTTACCTAAAGATGCTTAATCCTTCTCTGAGGGCATCTAAGCAAGGTGTTTCGGTGCTGTCCTGTGGCAGGGAGCTCAAAAAAATGTCCTTCTTTACGTGAAGTCATCGTCTTCACCCATTTTTGTCTGCCAAGAGTTGCTTTTACCAGGTTAGGTGCTTCCCCTCACTTCACCAGCCCCAAGACCTCTAAGGTGCCCAGGCAGCAGCTCTGGGTGTCAAATACCAGATAGAGGGTGGTCCACCTTGGCAGGACTCAGCTGCCCATCCTTGAGGTGAGACCCAGCAAGGTGCTGAGCACGTTCCTCCTCTTCCCCGTGATACCAGGACGGAGACCTCTGGGCAATAAACTATATCGCGTCTCCTTAGAAGTGGTGAGAGTGACAGCACTGTGCTGATCACCCGCCTGACAGAAAAGTAGGTCCAGTCCCTACCTGGAGGAGCTGGTGACAGCTTCAACTCAAGAAGCAGCTCCCCGTACTTGTCCTCATGGTGCTCACCTGGTGGGCATTGCCTTCTCCCACCACAGCAGGGTGGGATGCTCCGGGGGGAAAAGCACTTTGGCCTGGGTTGCTTTGCCAGGCTCTTCCTCAGATGCTTCTTCTCAAGCTCTGGGACCTGGAGGGTTTCTTTCCAGGCTTCTGTGTGCCTTCTCACACGTGTCTTCTCAAGAACCTCTTGCAATACTCCAGTTCTGAAAAAAGAGGGAAAAATAGGATGCCTTCAATTTAAATTTCAATTTCAATGATATCAAATAGGCTATTCCTCTACAGCTTCATCTGAGAAATCCAGGTCACCTGGGACCAGTTAGGTCCCCTGCCCAGGCCCTGTCTTGTTGGGTATCCAGCAAATGCTGTGCTATTTCTAGGTCAGCTCACTGTGACTCAGTCTTCAACCTTTTTCTTTTTGGTTTGTTTTAAACATCTAATTTCATTTTTCTGCCATGAAGCCAGGAGTGGTCAACAGATGGTGATAGAATGAGTCTCATTAGTCATCACTCGGGTGGCTCTTGGAGCTGGATGCTGGTGGGGGGCCCGGGTGGGCCGGGAGGTGGGAGGGTCAGGTGCTGCAACATCATTTCTCTGGGGTCTTTCACAGCCTTCGCTTCCACTACGAGTTTCCAGATATTCGGTGGCCGATGCATTTTTGTGCCTATGAAAAGCCGTTAAAACAAATGTGCAGCAACAACTGAAGTCATTTAGCATGGAAGTCCCTTCCAAATTTGTTACTTCTACGGTGCCTGGATGCAGCTATGGGCTAACGGGGTGGGGGGAAAAAGTGTAACAGAGCCATTAGCTTGGAGATGAAAATCATTAAGCATTAGGGGGTGTAATGGGATTTTTCTACCAGCCAAAAGTCTCCTGGGAATCTGACTGAGATTGTCTAAGGGGCACTGAGCTCGTGGCAGGACAGGCTGTTTGGGTCAGTGGGACACACTGGGATCTCCCTGGGCTTGCCTTGGGAAGGGTCAACCCCATGATGAAGAACAACTGTCTGCTCCTCCTCCTCCTTCTTCCCAAAAGAGAAACCTCCCTTGAAGAGTGGCCAGGGCTTGTTCTTCTAGTAGAAATGTCATCTTGTCCCTCCAGGAAGTCCAGAGAATGGAGGTGCCAATGGTTTCCCCAGCTCCAACCAAGGTGCGGCGGTAGGCGACGGGTGGGTGAAGACTCTGGTTGGGGCAGAGAAAGTGGCCCTGGGGCAGGCAGGAGAGCTGGGCTGCGAGATGAGTACATCTCTGATGAATACATCCCTGATTTAACATTCAGAGATTGTTTTTTTTTCTTTCTTTCTTTTTTTTTTTTAAACATATATACACACACACCACTCAAGTTGGCGGAGAATAACTGCTGGCTCCTTGCCCGAGTCGGGCTCGGGGTAGGAAGCAACATTTAGATCCTGCAAGTGCTTCTAGCTTGAGAATAAAACAAAGTGTGCTGGCGTATCTGGGTCACTCTGCCCTGCAGGAAAAGGTATTTCAGACAGCGGGAAAGCGCCTGCCTTGCCCTCGGCACCTCGTGGCCGCGTCCCGCCTCCCGTCCAAGGATGTTGGAGGCCAAATTGCTCGAAAATGAAAATGAGACACCTGGGAAATGGTTTTGCCTTCTCCATCACTCGTGGCTGTGCACCCTCCTCCGCCCTGGCTCTTGGGGAAGAGCGATTAAGACTGTGCAAAACTTTCTTGCCTCCCTGCTACCTCGGGTGTGTTTTCGGGAGGCTGGCGCAGAGCGTGAGCGGGCTGCAGCTTCAGTCCCCCGTGGGGAGAAGGGCATAAATCAGAGCTGGCTGGTGGCATTCCTCCATTTAAAAAAAAAAAAAAAAAAGGAAAAAGGAAGTCTTAGGGGTGCGGATGAACAAAGGTACAAAGGCAAAGCAAATACAATTTGAAATTACACCTTGAAAAATTGAACACGAGAAATATTTGATTTCATTAACATCAATTTAGGTGATGGAGCAGTGCCAGAGGAGCTGAAACGTTGCGATTAAATATACTTAGTGAGAACCGCCGAAAAGAAACATCTCTTAAATAAGCACTGATTTCCTACCGGGGAAGCAGGATGCTGTTTTTTCATTCAATCTGGACAAAATCATCACTTATCATTTCTGTAGCCCTGAACGGTATCTTTCCCCACCGTCATCTCGCAGGAAAGCGGTAAAGCCAAAAATATTTGAAGTGCGTTTGCAGGGGAGGCGAGTAAAGCTGGGCTGGGGCGGCGGGGAGGCGTCGCCAGGGCTTGGGAAGGGTCCAAGTGTCACCTCTGTCCCTTCCTTCCCCAACATAGCAAGGCTAAGGTCAACCACCGGCCGCTGCGGAGGGGTTGTGTGGGGAGGCATGGAGCCGGAGAACCACATCTTGAAAGCTCTCCACCGCACAAGCACGCTGCCAGTGGGCTAATGCATGTCTTGGCAGGGTCCATCGCTGGTAGTTTATGTCAACAATGTTTAAAAGCCACGCAAGGATGTCTGGAGCATTAAGGACAATTTACACCGGAAAAGAAACAAGCTTTTCTCTTCCAGCTCAACATCCTTGCATTCGTGTTGCAGGCTATAAAGTGGTCATAGAAAATGAAAATACCAGAGGGTGTTTTCTGGGGTCCAGCGCGGTCTCTGGACATCACAGGTATTCAACAGGCAAGAAATGGGCTGGGAAAGGGCTGGGAAGCCGTGACAGAAGGCAACGACAACGAATGGACCAGAAACCCAACAAACCGGCAGAGAAGCAGGACTGAGACTCCTGAGACTGATGGCTTTTCAGACCAAGATCTGCTCTTTCCCAGGCAAAAATCATTGCACAAGCAGGGAGGGAAGGTTGGGAGCTGTGCAGATGGCTGACCGTAAGGAATACAGATGAGAAGAGGAATGCAAAGCTACTGTAGTGTCTTTGGTGTTAGCCACGTCTGCAGGGAGACCATGAACTGGTCCCCACAAGCAGCATATTTTGCATGAAAGACGCGATAAATGTTTTAAAAAAAGGTCTTTTCTGAGAACGTGGACTTGGGGGTTTGGAGGAAGCACCACAACATCAGAGCAGCCACAGCGGTTCAAAGTGATGACCCACCGAACCCAGTGTTTCCAGAAACCCAGAAGAATGACCAGTGCCACGCTTGGGTGTGGAGCTCCTCAGCTTAGCCTCACACCGTGCACAGCCCCGCTTCCTTCGGTTGGAAGACCCAAGGCCAGCAGAAGACCCAAAGGCAGAAGGAGACCCAGGATGGAAGGAGACTCGCCCTCTTTGTCCTTTTTGTGCCAGCCATGACCTCCATCCCATCTCCCTGCCCTCGCTGCCCAATTCCTAATTGCTCCTCAACGTGGAGCCATCGTTTCAAGATGCTGAGACCCACACCTCCTCCTGCGCATGCCAGGAGCGCACGCCGTGGCGGGAGGCACCGCAACCTCAGCCCGGGGCCGGGAACGAACCACCAACATCCCCGGGAGCTAAAGCAGTTTTGTCTTGCCTTGTACAGAGGATGAGACTCAAGGTTCGATGAGCTAACGCGTTCGGACAGGCTTGGCTATGGCTGCCTGTCGCCCTCTCCATTCCATTAAAAAAAAATCAAACTATTAAAAAAAAAAAAAAAAAGAAGCTTTAAACTTCATGAAACAGCATCACGATTGCAGTGCGGACGCTTCTAGATGCTGCAGACTAACGCCGTGGTCTTGTGCCACCCTGAAGCCACGGGGCCACCCGCCCCAAATCCTCTGCCACCGTCCCGGCAGTGAGGGTGGCTGCTCCCGCCGCCGGGCCGACCCCGCTAGCGGCACAGCTCCTCTCCAAACGGGATTTGAGATGTCATTTAAGAAAACGCAATCTTTTTAAAAAGGCTTTTGCTTTGAAGCGGATGGCTGCGAAGGTCTGGCTTAGCTGATGGTTACACAAACAAGCGAGCCAGCAGAGCCGTGAGCGAGCGGGCAGAGCCGCCCGATGGACGCAGCCCTGCAAGCAAACGGATGTGCTCTGCCCCAAAAACAAGTGAGAAGAGACGAATTTGGGACACGAAGAGGTGCTCTGCAAGTCGTAGGCAAGGCAGGAGCAGAAGGCAGGTCTTCCCCTTCCCGGCTCAGCCCTCCTTTCGCTACACCGTACTGCTGCTTCGTAGCCCCCATGTTCGCCCAAATGCTTCCCTTGCAGAGATTTAATAGTCAATATATTTTTTTCCCATGCATATTTAAGTTCTGTTTGGTATTTCTGAGGTAGACAACAAGCTCTTGAAAATGCGGATCCCAACTTTTATACGTATATATTTTGGAGAGCGGCATCGTTTTTACAGGTTTCGCGAAATAATATCGTGCAGGTTAAAACCCAAATGAACAATTTTGATGGCGACGCAGAGAACAGCCTCTCCTCCCAGCTGCACACCCCTCCGTGAGCGCCGCGAGGCCGGCGGCACATCAGCATCCCGTAGGATCTGTCCCGCTGAAGCTCTTGGCCTTGCTGTAGAAACAGGCAAATACTTTTTCCGCCTGCAGTCCCCAGAATTATACGGGTTTGCTTGGGTTTCCAATCCTTTGCATGCGTTTGTAGGAGATGAGCTGTTTTCTGCAGAAAAAGGTGTTTTAAGGTTTATTAAGGTTTATTAAGGCAGGCGGTGGAGACTCGGTGTGAGGTCCTGAGGTGACGATGGAGCTGAGATGACGTGCCACCAGCACGGATCACATCCCTTGAAGATGTGGGCTTGGCGCCGGGCTGTTTAACTACAGACCTTGAGAAACTGATGGTCAGGAGAAATTGTTGTCTTTCGCCACCAAAAACTCAAGGCAAATTAATACCATCAGCCACCCCCGAGAACGTGAAGCGGAGGTTACGTGCGCGGAGTTCAGCTCGTCTTAAGAGTGAACTTTATAAAGGTGCCGTACGCGAAGGAGAAGGCGTGGAGGTGAAGGGATCAACGTTTTTAATCTTCTTTTAGCAAGGAAAATCAAGTCGGGGCGAAGCAGGAAATAATGAGAGGATGTGTTAGTTTAAAACTCGATGGCATCTTTTTCGTTAGGGAATTTCCTTTTTGTTTTAATTCGCATTTTAAATTGCATTACGATATCAAGGTAGACGCTGGTCCCTCGATCTTGGCTCCTGCGGACACCCGAAGCCCTGGCTCTCCCGCCTGGCAGCATGCGGCGGGGAGGCTCCGCCTTGGCTTTTCCAAAAATCGTGCCTGGATTTTGTCCCTGCCTGGTGGCAACTGGCTCTGAGCATTTCAAGTTATCTTCTTGCATGCGCTTCCAAGGCAGTCAGGATAGCCTTCCCGTGAACCTCCTCCGCTTCTAGGCTCGTGCAAAAATATTTTTTAATTCCTCTTCCAACATCATGGCTCAATTCTTTAATTTTTTTTTTGCTATAAAAATCTCTTGATGCTGTTTTCTGTAACTTATACCCTTGCAGTCTTTTTTTTTTTTTTTTTTAATCTAGAAGAGGTCCCAGGACATGGTTTGTGTGAAAGATGCCAAAAGAGCAGAATCAGGAAAAAAATGGTTTTTTTTTTCTCTCCCTCTTGACTGATTAACCTTGAAGGCACCGATGGGAAAGCCAGTAGCATCAATAAAGGCGAGCACAGAGCATTGGAGAGGGAGAAGTGCAGCTGGTACCCTCTGACTCCTCTTTTTAAAAAGCAGAATGGAGAAGAAAGAGAATTTTTTTGCACATTTGGCATTCTGGGCAAGTGGTTACGGAGGGCTGTCGTGGCGGGCTGCAAAGGGAATCCCACCACCCATGGAATATTGTGCTTTAATTTATGATGCCGGTTCAACCTCAAACCCCCTTGCCCGTGCAAAAAAAGAAAAAAACTAGGAATATTGTATTTTTCTGTGTGTGCTCCCCCATAGGGGGCTTCGCCGGGTACCTCTTGGAGCACAGATAGCCATAGTCGTGCACAGGGCTGGGTTCGGTCCCCTCACCGCCCCGGTGAAACCCGCTGGAGGATGGAGATGCTCCCACACAGTTCCCAGCGGATAAATAACCAGCAAAAATGACAAAATATGGTTCAAACCAAACTGCCGGCGTTAACCCCTTCGAGCTCAGGATTTTGAGGGCAGGGAGGGAAACTTTCGGTACATCTAATTCAGGCAATTAAATTTTACTCCCTGCACCGATGGAATGATTTAAGCCCGTTTTTCTCTCTCGGGGGGCTGGCGCGCCCAGGGCGCAAGAGCTGGGAAGGAAGCCAGGGAAAGGGTTTCGGGTGAGTCTGAAGAAGAGGTTTTATTGAGGCTGGCAAGTCGCCCACAGGCTGTCACGGGGGCCTGGGGCTGCTCAACGGCCTCGGGGGGGAAAAAATGTCCATGGCAATTATAGTTCCTTAATTGACTTTTTAACTGACCCAATAGCTAAACAATATTCCCTAGTAGAAATTTCAAAATTTGGAGGGGAAAAAAAAAAAAAAAAAAAAATCATTTCACCCAAGCGGTTCTTCAGCAACAGCCCTGCCTCCCTGCCCTGCTCAGCCCCTCTCGCCTCACGAGTGCTCCTCATCCGTCTCGAACTGTTGCAAGGGAGCTCTAAAATAATTTTAGAGCTGAATTTTTGCCCTGAAGCAGAGCAGGAGCGAGGGTAGGGAGCTAAAGAGATGCACTGCCGGGAGAACGGTCCTTTCTTAAAGAGCACAACCCCATCCACACCACCCAGAGAGGATCATTTGACCGGGAAGCATGCAGGAAAAATGTACCCATGGATGTACCCATGCAAAAGCCCCTTTCCCCGCATCCGGACCCGACCCACCTGCCCGTCGTTCCAAGCTGTGG
>NW_009188850.1:0-8796 GCF_000690835.1 Fulmarus glacialis
CGGAGTGACTGCCGGCCCCGGGTTTAGCGCTGCGTCGTCCTGGGGGCCGCTCTTAAAAGCCAAATTATGATTTTTTTAATTTTCACTTTATGCTGTAAATCTACAAAGCGCTGTAGAAGGTGATACGGAGCAGGCTGACGTTACGTAAACTGATAAATATTTTACCTGAAGCCCAGGAGTTTTTTTTTTTTCCTTTTCTTTTTTCTCCTTTTTTCTCCTTTTTAATCCAGTGACACGTGGTGTATTTTCTGATCAGTGCCCTCAGCACTGTAGCATCTTATCCACGGCTGAGTTAGTGAGTGTTAAATGACTTCTGTGCTCTACAGATCCCATCTCCAAGGTCCTGCCAACCTCATGGAGCCAACGAAGAAGCCCTGTGGTATGAAATTGAAGAGCTGAAACAGAAAGACCTCGCTCTAGACCAGGAAATTGCACAATTACTGTCTGAGTATGTCCTTGGCAAGCTCAGTGTTCAATGTGATGCCTCAATTATTTTTGTTTTTAAAATTAAATATGATCTACGAATTATTGCTATAAGCTGACCTCTTATGATGCCATTTTTATCATGGTGCTATACAATGTTGATTACAGTGTTGTTTTGAGTTATGGGACCTGTTAAAGACAAGAGGGAATTCTTTCTGGTTTATTTGGTAAAGCAAAAGAAGCTTTACTAGGAGCTTGGATAAGAAGATTTTAACTTTACCCAGATGTTGCTGAGGTAATTACGTGTAAATTGGGAGCGAGTAATTTTAACCATCATAATACTACAACATGTCATGCTGCCGGAAGAGCTTGTTCATGTGAGAATTAAAATTGAGATCATGACTTGTTTGACCTGCCAAATTTAGTCCCAGATAAAACTGCTTACTTTTTTGTTCTATTTGATCAAGTGTTCACTTGTTTTGTGTCTGAGGCGAGTGTGTTCAAGAAGCAGAGTTGTTTTCCAGGCAAGAACAACCTGGCATGATGGGTGCCACGTACAGGGTAGTGCAACTGTTTTATTGTGGTTTCTTATGACACACTGTGGCAGCTGCTTATTAGCAACTGTTTTGAGATAAAATTGCTGCTTGATTTTTAAAGAGAGGGAATCTCTGTGGGTTATTCATTGCAAAGGAGTGATATTTTCTAACATAATGTGTAGTGCGTAAAATGGAAATGGTAGAACAACAAAGGCTGTTCCAAAAGGTGGTTGTTTTTTTTTTTTTTAGCTTCGAGGATAAACAGACCTTCTTAATTTTTTCCCTAGCTGCAGTTTAGAGATACATATAAGTCCAATTCACCAGAGCCTATTCCTTTTTCTACTTGATTCTGAGAATTCGGGTGGATTGTTTTTTTGGGTGTTGGTTTTTTTTTGATAAAGTCTTGATGTGTCAAAAACCCTCAAAATGAGGATTTGCTCATTTGTATCTTTCATGTTTATGACTTGCAGCAACTGTATTTGCTGCCTTTAGATTCTGCTTTAGATGTGCCAGGTTTGGGTATCTCGAATATCCTTGCTTGGTCGGTAGTGGCAGGGCCCGCCGTGTCCCGCTGTGTCATTTTTGACCTTTCTGGCTTTATTGTTACAGAGGCTACAGCCTGGAGGAATTGGAGAAGCACATCTCTCTGCTCCATGAGTATAATGATATTAAAGATGCTGGACAGATGCTGCTGGGCCAGCTGGGTAAGGAAAGGGAAGGCTATTAAAGAACTTCTTAATCAATGTTTTCATATAGACACAGAGAGAAGCTACTATGCCATAAAGGCAGAGCTTGTTTTAAAGATTCTTCCATTCTAGGCTTATATTACCCAACCACTTGTGCAAGCACAAATGCTTCTGCCGTTATTTTCTTGGGATGTTTTTAGAACTGAACCTGTGAAATAATTGTCATTTACCAGTATTTTAGTCTGTGTTACGGATTACCAAAATTTGGTAAGTCTTACTAATTTTTGTCAGTTTCAATCTTTATTTGCTTAAAAAAAGAGAAGTGTCGAGACAAGCAGAGGGCATAGCTGCAAAGCCTTAGCTATGAGTTTCTTAGCTATGGGAGGTTCTATAGGACAGTTAGGGGCCACTGGGAGGAAAACACAACTGTTCTGACGGATCTGATCTCTGTTTAATGAAAGCAACGGTATTTCTTTCTTTTCTAGCTGTTATCCGAGGAGTTACTACAAAGCAGCTCTACCCTGAATACGATCTGGAGCTGAGCGACTAGTGTTGAACCTGAAGACTGCCACATCCTGCAAAAATGACTGTTACTGGGCCATTATGTTTTGGTGTCATATCGGTTTAGAACTATATAGAAGGTGGCCTCGGAAGTATGAATGTAGAACTGCAACAGAGTGTGGGTTAACAGCCTTATTTCTGAGAAGCTCTGGAACATGAAAGTTGTTGAATCTATTAACTGTTTCCTGCTTGTGGGAAAGGGATGTAGGACTTCGGATAATTTTGTCTACTACCTTATCAACAGTATTTTTATTTTTTTTATTGGAAGTGTTTTAATTCAGGTTGATGATAAGACTCTTCCCATCGAGCCTTTGCTTCTCTACAACATTCAGGGGCTATTTGGATACGCTAACCTGGATACGCAGGTGGAAGCAGCTACTACTGAATGGATAGAGGAAGTGCGGGCATACGAATGTGCAATGTCATAGCTGCTTTGAAAGAAAAGAAAAAACCCTCAGAAATAGAGAGGGAAGAAGGCTGAAGTTGTGGTGGTTTGGGGGTTTTGTTTTGGTTTATGATCAAATCTGGATAAGTCTGGGTGTTCTGCGTTTTTGTACTTAACTGCTCTGGTATCTGGAGGGTTTGTATCATTTCTGTAGTAAATGGCAAAACGTGAAGTTGCGTTGAACTGTCCAGTCTGAATAAAGCAGCTATCACATTTCTCAGTAATTCACTTTAAGAGCCTATAAAACATTGCATGAACCTGGAAACAAATTCTTAAACTATATTCTGAGGTAACTATAACATCTATTATTCAAATGTTTTCTGAGGACTCTTAATGGAGACAGTGTGGCAGCATTACCAAGTAATGGGTAGGTAGAGAATTACCTTTACTCTCTTCTAAATGCAGAGTCACTGTGAAAGTGAGCGGTGTCCTAAACACAAAATTATGTTGAGAGCATGAATGTTTCAATGTCAGGTGTTAGGATTGAGGGTGACTGTACAGACTAAATTTGGCTGCTTCGTGCAGTTCTAAGTGATGAAGGGCTGTGCTGACCGCAGATCCATTGTCCCTTTTTCACTCAAGCTTGATGTCCTTCTGCTCATTTCTACTTCTGAGTTTCCCCTCTGGTCTCCAGTCAGGCCCATGCTGCCATCTGCTCATTATTTCCAACTTTGAATCAAATGAATCTGTCCTCGTAGAGCTTGGAAACCAGAAAATGATCACAAAGGCTGCTGCTGAGAATAGAGAATTGGTTTTGCGCTCTCTGTTCTGGACCTGGTGCAGAAACATCACTAATAAGTACCTTGTTTTGCCACAAAAGCCCTGGGGAGGGGTTTAAAGCAGGGGGACGGACAACATATCTCTATTCTGTGATTCGTTCAAGCAAGTCTCTGCTATCGTGCAGCTGTGCTTCTCTGGAGGGCATTTACTGCGGCTGTGTAAGAATGGACTCTCACGGGTATGGTTACAGGTATATCTCCCTGCCATAACTCCCCTCTTGCCAAGTGTGGAAAATTCTTGTGTTTTGGAGTAGTTTTAGGGGGAGGAAAAAAGTCGCAAGAAGACTAGGACTGGGAAATGCTAACTCTGTTCTCCAAACCCACATTCCTGTTTTGGCTTGTATTTTCTGTGCAAAACAACCGGTTTAGCCCAGAGTGTTCCAACCAAAATGTTAGCCTGGCAATGGCACAAGCAACTGGAAATGTTTTTTGCAATGAGAAGTACGTACAGAAATTCCTTCAGTTTGCGTTAGGTCTAAGCCACATAGGATGAAGTATGCTCCATTACCAAAGTTACTGAAGGTTATTTAAGGACTGAGAAGTCTGTGTTTTCTCCTCCGTGTAGCAGCACTAATACTAAAACTTGCAGCCGTAGCCGTGCAAGTGTTGTGCCCGGCTCCAGAACTCGTGCTTCCGTAGTGATGGGTTTACACTTCAGTTAGCACAAGACAGTTGTCCGAGGAAGGTGCCCTGACCCCAGTCCCTTGTCCGCGGAGGATGAACGCACACAGAACCAACCAGCTGAGGTAAGAGCGAACTGCCCTTGGGGAGTCCCTGCGGCTCTGCGGCTGGCACGGTGACGTGCCACGGGGTGGCAGCTCCGCTCCGCTGCTGTGCTGGCTGCTCTGTGCAGTGCGGGGAAACCCAGAGCAACTGAAGGATTCCAGGGACTAAGTTAATGACTTCGGGGATGTTTCAGGACAGGACTGGACTCTGCCACTTAGGCACTTCATCACGGCCCCTCTTACTGCTTCTCCCAGAGTTATTTCTTGTACCTTAACAGCTATCTGGAG
Organism: Fulmarus glacialis; assembly: GCF_000690835.1. Lineage (NCBI taxonomy): Eukaryota > Metazoa > Chordata > Aves > Procellariiformes > Procellariidae > Fulmarus > Fulmarus glacialis. The sequence continues at coordinate 4,444 of NW_009188850.1, forward strand.
GATAAAATATGCTGGCCTTTGTCCAACTTCAAAAGAGGAAAAGAACAAATCTCTTCTACTGATTTCTGTAAGTAAATCTCCAAACTCTCTAACAATGTGTACAGATGGAAAAATACTGAGTGTAATAATGGTAAGTGTAACTTCAGATTTTTAATTTAAATTTAGAAAGTGTATTTCTGCTAAGTCAGACCCAGCTATAATGAGCCAACAGATAACAAATGGTATTACTGGCTTCACTGAAGGGCAGTACATGCTGTCTGCAGGATACCACAGAGCCCTGGACACCCTTGGTTCCTCAGGACAAAAAAAACCCAGCATGCTCCTTTTTTCATGAGTCAGTGTATTCACAGATGAGTACTGAGCCAAGAAACAGCCTCTTCCCGTTTAGGTTACTTAGGGGTTTATTTCTTGTGCATCTTCTGCATCGGTCTCTGTTACAAGCATCTTTCCTCACCACACATGCCTACTCTGGATATAACCATTTCCTTGCATTGCTTTGTGTAAGCTGTGTTTTCTGCCGCACACCCCTCTTTTAGTCTGATTTTGAACTCTTCTGTGTCTGAAAGCAGGACTAATGGAAAGAAAATACTCTAGGACAATGGAGGGAAAATAAAGTCCATATAGTAGAGAAGTTATGCTGCCAGTTGCAAGGAACAAACAAATCCATGCAACCAAGGGAATACAGCTCTGTAAGACACTGTATTTCCTGCTGCTTAACAATTTGGAGATGGGTTTTTATATCCCTTAGCAACCTAATGTTTGTGAAGTCAACAGGAATTTTGGCACAGCTGACTCCTGTTAATGAACTGTTTGCGATGCTTTAAAAAAAATTATACAGCCTGTCACTGAAAAAAATGCCTCACTGATTAAAGTCATCTCAAGGAAAGAGTAAACCTCTTTCCTTCTGCTGTCCATCATGCTGTCAGCATATAGCTGCGTTATTGTGCTACAGAGATTGCTTGTGGACATTCCCTCCGTAGCACACGCTCAGCTGTCTGCAGCGTGGGCCATCTCAGCATCCATCTTACGAAGACAACTTTTATCCTGATGGCCCAGTGTTTTCTCTAACTCTGTTTTCACTTTTAGCTGACAGTCCCAAATTGCATTCTGTATACTCTGCAGGTTCCACTGGGTTCTCAGGAGAGCATCATCCAGTGTGAAAACACCGTCGCGTATTCTTCGCACTTGTGTGCACACGGCAGATGATTTCAGCTCCAGACCAATCTCATGAACTATTTTTCGGAGGTACTGCTGAGTCTCATGCAAGCAATGGATTTCTAGAAGGACAGAGAGGTTCCGTCAAAGCGTTGACACAAATTCAGACCTTGTCTGTAAATCCAGACATCGCTCATGGTTATGCCGAAAGAACTGGTTTGGTAGAGGAGACTACCTAAGATACAGCATGGGTGGATTATAATTTTCTGGAATACTTCAGGGTGTCCTAGCACCTCCCAAAGTGAATGTTTTAGAAAACAAACCCATAGATACAGGAGAGTAATGTAGAAATTTAGGTATTTCAAAAGGGATAAGAAAAGGTACCTTTTTAATAAGACAAATAATTTGTGAGGAGTAGAAGACTGGTTGCAGGAAAGCAAACCACGCTTCAAAAAAAACCCAAACCACGCTGAACTGCATTACACTGAAACATTGGGATAAAGAAGAATTTTGCCCCATAGGTATTCACTATGCAAACTTTCTTGCCTCAGATCTGGAACTGGCAGGGAAAAATCTGTGAGCTAGGTGCACAGCTGGCTTGATTTACTACAGCAGCTTCAGTACTGTCAGGGTTCCAGATCTTGCCCTACCAAAAAATCTTTCCACCACACTAAAGAGTTCATCTAATGAGGAGATACTTTTGTGACTTTGGAAACTACAAATCATTAAATTTTCTGCAGGGATTACCAGTTACAAGCTGATACAAAGTTCCCACCAACTCATTTTGCATTAAATCACGAATAAGAAACCGAAGTTTACCGACTTATTTGCCATAATATGTACTCAGACTTCCCCAGTAGTTTTTGTACCAGTCCTACCTAGCTGGAATTCTGGAAGCGTGAGCTGGAGGCATCGGATTGCTGTGATTATCGGAGGGCTTTTTCCCATGGGGCGAATCAACCCTTTGACAGCCATCTCGTATGCCTCTTGTGTTTTCATATCAATGTTAGAATGCCTGGAAAAAGAAAAAAAGGAGCAGAGCAGACACTCAGTGCTTCTCTTCAATGGGCTTCAAAATATCTCCACCCCCAATAAAGCAGAGCTGCAATTTTTATTCTTAAAACTGCCTCTGTGTTGAGTCTTTGTATACATTTTAATGTTATATATACTGTCAGTAGTGTAGCACAGTTTGGGAGGGAGGTTCTTGGTCACGTCTACAAGATATTTTTGTAGGTCCTAATGTAGCTAATAGGTCCTAAAATAGCTGGTGATTTCAGGATATGAGGACACTTAAGTGCAACCTCTCACCAGAGTACAGAGCACTCAGAGTAACTTCTCTCTGTTGCTGTCTAGCACTCCAACCTTTAAAGACTTTGATTATGGCAAACAAAATCATCTCATTTGTTTTAAAGACCAACAAATGGCAGTCGGATCAGGTCAGCTGCATTTCCCCACTGGATACGTACATCAGCAGGGCCTTATGATTTGTTCCTTGAATGACAGCGAGAATCCGTTCCAGCTTCTCCCTTGTGATATGATCTGCAAATATTAAGGTAGAAACAAAGTCTCAATTATCCATCCAGAAACTGGAAAGAGACAGCAGTCTGAAACGTGCCATCAGGGTATTACTGTCCCTTTGGCAGGCAGTCATGTCGAAATGGGCTGATGAGAACTGCCGAGAGGTGGCTTTAGCAGAGTCACTTCTCCTCGCTGTACCGTGGTAACGCACGGAGCAGCACAGCGCTGGGCTACAAAGGGAGGAACCATTTTGCCTAATTGATTTCAGGATGTTGGCTTCCAGTTTGAAGAGTTTCATTCAATGAAAGCCTCTAACCGCTATCTCTAGGTACGATTTATGGAGAGATGTGGGTTCCACCCAATCCAGTAGCAACCACTGTGATCAGGATTCATACTGGCTTTCTATCTATTGCAGTTGGATTTAGCACAGGACTGCGATGTCAGGACTGCGCGTGGGCTGTATGTACAAATAAAAACTAGAAAGCATTTAAGGCAAACCTTTTATCTTTGTGCAATTTACCAGGTTAAATGCTTTGCAGTTAAAATGCTATTTGTTTGGTTTTCTGTTTTTTTTTTTTAAAAACACATCAATTGAGTTTCTTACCAAACGTTGTCTTCTCTACTAGCTTCCCCGTGTCTGAGAAGTCATCAGTGGCTTTACCAAACAGCCCACCGACAGTGTAAACCTTGAAGAAGGGCAAAGAGTGCAATTTCTCAAAGACACGCTCCAGGCGATTGAGTAGCAGTATTCTGCTGTGCAGCTGCTAGGAAGTGCAGGCTATGATGATGTTGCACAAAAAGACAGCAGCGTCCTCTGCTCATACAGCCACGTCTGGACGCTCACATGAAGGATGAATTGGACCCTGAAAAGCTCTCAAAAGCACCGGCGGGTTTGAGACTCAAAAGCAGAATCACCACCACAAGGCCAGTCTGGGGCACCGGGGCAGGAATCAAGTGTGAGGTTGCGCTCAGATGTTCTGAGGCCCTTCAGAGCCATCACCTACCTTGGTCAGGTGGCAGTTGTACAGATCAGTGAGTAACGCGTTCCCGTGGCCTATGCCAAGTACTGAAACACAGAAGACAGGGAACCTGTTATTGAGCCACACGGAAAGCTACTGAGATGCATTTACACAGCGCTGTGCACTCACGGTACTTTTCTTCCCCCCTGGACAGGGCCGTATCTCCTTAGAAGTCATGTCTGAGCAGTGCAATTAGACCCCCAAATTATTGCCTGTCATTAAAACCATAAGACTGTAACTAGGACTCTTGGATTTCCCCAGAACCTTCCACCTAGGTACTTCAGGGCAAATGCTTAGCAACGCCGGCCACAGCAAAGCCAATTCAAGCAGTGGAGTGGAGACGAGGGGTTGCGTGGCAGATCACGGACGGTGTCACGGGCAGGAGCTTGGTGTCTCACAGCAAAGCCCTGCGCGCTGGGGGTAAGGGGCCGCACCGGCCTCCTGGCATTGCCAGTGTCTTGTTGGATCGTTTCTTCTGTGTTTTAGCATCTATACTCCCAGCTGGGTTGTGAGACCCAGGGGCTGCTACTGGGTAACGGCTGAGCGTTCACCGCTTCTTCCCCGCACAGAAACCCATCACCTCGCAGCCCGTGGGATGCGGTGCCGTTCCAGGACGAGACCCACCGAAGACTCCCGAGGCCTTCACGTCCAGCCGGTGACC
>NW_009188851.1:0-2896 GCF_000690835.1 Fulmarus glacialis
GGGGCAGTTAGGCTCAGACCCAGAGAAGAGCACGGACCGAGAGGTGAGGGGTCAGGGTACGGCCCTCTGGGGCAGCAGGCATGATCGCATGTGGAGAGCTGTTGTATCAGGGCATGACTTCCCTGAGGAGAGCTGAAGGCAGGTGCCCAACTTGCTGTCGCCTGTGTGTGTGTCTCATCACCCTCTGACTTGAAGGGTTTGTCTACCCCACTTGGGGTCAAACCATAAAACGGCACCAGGGCCTGAGTGATTGCTCTGCAACCTTCTCCAGTGGGTGTTGCCACAAAAAAGCGCCAGAGACTAATAGACCTCTCTTCTCTTGCAGCTATTGAGCAGGAGAAGGAATGTGTGAAGTCTTCCTAGAATGAGATGGCCTGGCAGGAAGAGCTACTACTTGATTTTTTTGCTTTGAGTTAAATCATGCGTTTTTTTTTAAATTTACATCATGTACATGTATAGAAAACAGCTGCATCACCTAACCCACTGTCCCACTGCTGGCAGCTTTGGCGGGTGGGGGGAACAAAGCATGGCCCTCTCAGTCCATCAATAGCCTGACCCAACCCCATCTCTGCTGGTCAGCTGACTCCCATTGACAGTGCTGATCTTGCTCTAATGCGGTGGCGAGATGAGCAAGGGCTATGGAGGCTCCTGGGGATGGACCCCTTCTGCCTGGGGAGGTGGGGATCCTTTCTGGCCTGGCCTGTGGCCTGTCTCTCATACTCTTCACTGACGGTGTTCTGTAGCCTCACTCACAGTTTTTTGTCTTCCTTGGGGAAAAATGAGAAGTTTATTATAAAATAAAAAAGTGTAATGACCTACCTATGGCTTGTGGCTTCTTCCCTGGCAAAGGTTCAGGCTGCAGCCTGGCTTGCTCTGGGGGGTGGGAAGTTCTCTGCCTGGTGGAGCAGCGCTGACGGTTTGGTGTTGCTTGAAGGGCTATATGGGATGGTTCCCTGGAGGGCGAGTCCAACTTGGTGTTTGTGTAGGGCTCAGTTCCTGGTGGCCTGGGGGAGACCAGAGCTGGGAGCATTGCTGGTGTGGTGCTGGGGGTTCCACTGGCTGAAGCCACTGTGTTCTACTAGCAATCCTACCACCATAGCAGTTTCTTGGTGCATCTTCAAGTAGAGGATAACCTGGGCCTTCCTGCCTGCCTGAAGGCTGAGCCTCCTGCTTCAAAGAGGTTGGTGTCCCCTGCCTAAAACATCACTTGTGGAGCTGGGCTGGCTCCTCACCTGCATGGCTGGAGGTGCCTGTGCTGGCGGTGTGGGTGCTGGCCTGGGTCCCACTGGTGTTGTGGCCAGGCTGGCTCTGTCCACCCGGTTCTCAGAGTAGAGCTCTCCCCTTGCTGCCTGGCACAGCCCTCCTCTTCACCTTGCGCCAACGTCTGCCCCTGCCCTTGGCTGAAGGAGGTTTTTGCAGCCTTGTAAGGATGGATTAATGCAGTAGACCCCTTGAGTACCCTCTAGGTTGATACCAGCCCTGCCTTGCAAGAGTGGAGATTCTTGTGTCCTGCAGTCAGCCTCCAGCACAGTGTGGGTGAGGGGCAGCTGGGGTCTGATAGTGCCTCCAGGTCTATGCTGAGGCTTCCTGGGTGCTGCTGGGATTTCCTCACCTCCACCTGGCCTGCAGGGTCACTGAACGGGCTGCTGATGGAGGAGGTGGAGGCAAACTTGCCAACTAACAGTTTTGGCCAGTGTCCCTAGTGAGCCTGGTCAGCTGGAGACAAACATGGGGCTGTTGTGCCTGTCTGGACATGGTGCCTATCTGCCTCCTACGTCCACCCACACTGCCTGCCAAGGGCTGCAAATAACACTGCTTGTGTGGCTGCAACTGTCTTCACCCCTCAAAAAGCAGAATCTAAAGAGCTGAAGGTAAGAGGTGGTGTTTGTGTGCTGTCAGGGCAGCGTGCGGGGTTTCCCGTGGGGTGAGGGCGGTGGGGAGCGATGCTGGGGCTGCTGCTACACTGGGCTGAGCACTGGGAAGCTCAGCACATGCCAGGTTGGCTGTGCCCCCTCAGCAGCCTGATGTCCCCAGGGCAGCACTCTATCCTGGATGCAGGAATCCTTTTCCCAGTGCCAACTACTGGGGCAGGCTGTCAGGGTGGCAGCAGCCCTGCTCGGGGGTGGTTTCTCTTCAGGCTCGGCCTGGTGGGGAGTGGGCAGGGGGCCTCTTCAGACCCTTCTGTGAAAGCAGAAGGTAGAAAAGGTCATGTCAGCAAGAGCTGGGCTCGGGAGCGGCAGGCAGGACTTACAGACCACTAAAGGTTAAGCACCTTCTCGCTGCTTCAGCATTTCCCCCTCCTGCAGAGAGGATTTGCAATCCCTTGGCCACTTGATGCGCCCAGGCTGGGTGTTGGGTCAAACCCAGAGGTAAAGCTAGCCTGAGCCCTTTCCCCGTCCCCAAAAGCCAGAGCATAAGCTGAACCAAGTGAAGCTTTTGGGATGGAAACACAAAGTGGCAGAGCTGATCACCTCTCCTCAGCGGGGCTTTTGGGGATAGGGAGGTCTTGGTGGCTGCCCGCAGCCCCCTGGCTGCTCCTGACACTGCCCCAGTGCCTCTCTCTCCTGCACGCTCTTAGTCATGCTGCAATGGGCTGCTCTGCAGGCATGGCAAACCACTGGTCAACTTATCTCTCCCTGAGTCACTCTGACCTCTGCAAGGTCACGGCAGGAGCGTCCCATCCCCAGCACTGCTGTGCTCACAAAAACCTCCCCCTCGCCCTGTGTTGCACATGCGGGCAGCAGGGATTTTGCCCGGGGGTGCCGGGTGTTCCAGGTGCCTGCCGACTGTGCACCCCCTTCCTATGGGGCTTACCAGTTCGCCAGCCAGGACAAGGGCTGCAGCTCCCCAGCAGTTGCCCCAAATGGCAGGGGTGGTTGTGCCAGGAGGCGGCGCG
>NW_009188851.1:2922-6429 GCF_000690835.1 Fulmarus glacialis
CCATGGACTGGCGTGTCTGCCACCTTTGCCCCGGAGCCTGTGTAACCGGGCCATGGTACCACCTTGCTGCATCCTGGGGAGCTGTGGGGGAGGACAGGGTGCCGATGCACTTGGGTTTGGGTTGCTTTCTCACTGTGGCCACCCTGGGGATGCAGCGATGCAGGTTTAGACATGGGGTTAAGTGCCGGCACAGCCGGGTCTGTGCCCCAAGGAAGCCACTCCAGGGGCTGGCAGCCCCAGCCCGGCCCCGGGGACATCCATTGGAGCTGGGGGCAGCTCCCAGGCCCCAGCAAACCTATCTCAGTGGGTTGTATGGCCGATGCAGCTGTGTCCACCCAAAATGAGGGCAGTCTAGGCACTTCTCCCACCCACATCCCTGCCAGAATGGTGCACGGGGAAGTACCAGACACATTGCCCAAACCCTGTATCCTCAGGTCTGAGGATAAAGAGCCCTCTTGCAACCCAGTGCCCAAAATGTCCCTGCTGCCAGCAGAGGATTAGCCAGTAAGGGGAGAACCATTACAGAAAAGCACTTTATATCAACACTTTTCCTCCCTCCCTGCCCCAGACCTTCCCTTTTTCACCCCAGCATACCTGGGCACATGGCTGCCAGCGACGTGGGAGGCCAGGATGCCTGCCAGGCGTCCCCTAGAAACATGGTGGCTTCAGCAGCATGGGCTGCCCCAGCAGCCACCCATGCACGGAAGATGCCATCCCAGGAGCTGGGCCTTCCTGGCAGGGCTTGATGCTGCCTTCCCTTGCCAGGCACCAGGTAAGTTATATGTGTCAGCTCCTCCTCCTCCTATAGAGGCAATATCCATGCCTCTCCCTGGCCAGGGCCCATCCCGCTGCTCCCGGGGCGGTTTCTTCCCATCGCTCGATCTGGTGGTGAGCTGCGGCCAGTGGTGCAGAGGAGGGAGGAGGAGGCTGAGTCACCAGCAGAAGGAATTTGGGCAAATACCTGGTGATCAGCAGCACAGCGTGAATTCAGTTCAGGGCTTGCGTCTGGGATGGGCGTCTGCCCCCGCCGCTGCTCCATCCCCTCTGACTCAGCCGGGAGAGGATTTGGCCCCATATATGCTTGTGTGGAGGATCATAATCCCATCTCTTGCAGTAGGTGTCTCAGTCAGCCTGTGCATGGCCCTGCACCAGGCACCCCAGTGTCCCCCTCCTCCTGGCTGTGCACCCACCCTGCCAGGCTGCAGCAGCCTCTGTGCGTCCCATAGCACCATGCTGGTTTGCAGCATGGATCGCCCAGTGCAAGGGAGGCTTTTGCACTCCAGCAGCCATGGTTTTCCCTTGGCTGCTCTCCATCTGGCAGCCCCCGGAGCTGTAGCAGAAAGCGGTGAGAGCTAAGAGGTGGCAGTGACCAGGGCCTGGGGCAGCTCACAGGTTTGGACAGCAGGAAATCACCAGCCCCAGCCCACACCGCGGTTGGTCCAAGCAAACACCCCCTTGCAAGGTGTGGGTTTATCACCAGAGCAAACAGGATAAGGCGAAGCCAGGCCGCATGGCCGGGCAGATGCTGCAGCTCCCCCACATGCAGGTCCTCCCCGCCAGCACTCCCCGCATCCCTGGGGAAAACATGTCACTGCCTCTGCGTCGCTCGGGTCAGCCTTTCCCCGCCAGGTCTCCCGCTGGCCGGGTGGACACACTGCAAGCACAGAGCTCGAACCCCGTGGTGGCAGTGGTGGAGAGGGGAGGTGAGGCGGCAGCAAGCATGAGCTGCCAGGGAAAACCTCTGCTGGGAGTTGTTAGGGAGGATAGGTGCTTGCGTGCGTGTGTGCACAGGGGTAGTTATATGTTTGGCTGTAAAAGGGGAAAGCAGAAGAGGCTGAGCAGAAACAGGGAAACGAAAGTGTTGTGCAAGCTGGCAACCATGGTCCTTTGGGAATGAAGCTGATGGGGAGGCCACCACGGGGTGGGAGAGTGTGGGCAATGTGGCACTGTAGGTCAGACCATCCCCTGGGAACATTCAGTGACATAGGGGGAGGATTAACAGACAAGCTGTCCCCATCCTGCAGTGGGGAGCAGTGCCGTGCTGGCCATGGGGCACGAAAGCCACCGTCCCTGACCAGCGGGTGCAAAGGCACCAGCACAGCAAGCCAAGCGCCTCCAGACAACCGCACCTTTAAACTCACCTGCGGGCTGCACGGTGGCTGGCAGAGCCAGGCTGCCACACTCGGTACACCCCGACAACTTCCCCAGCAGCAGAGAAGTTATTACTGCTCTCGAAATAATGCCCGGGAGGTCAGGTTTACCAGCAGGAGCTTACTCATCCCCTGCCAGCAAGGGCTCAGCCCGAGTAATGTTGAACCAGGAACGCTCAGAGGTTCCTGCCCTCTCCTCCAGAGCCCCAGCGAGGACTGGGCTCCTGCCAGCACTCACGTCTAAATAAAGCTGGGGAGTTATGCGCTGAGCCACCCCGCCACCCGCCACGCTCCCTGCATTTGCTTGGGTTGTTGCTGGCACGGGGCGCAGGTGGGAGCAGCTTTGCCGCATGCCTCGCCAAGCAGCATACATGTTGCTGGTGCCTGGAGGTGCCAAGCCCTTCGGTGGCTTGCAGCCTGCTCCTGAGAGCGGCCAGAATTAATTGCTCATTTCTGGCCCATCCAGTTGCATTCTGCAGATTCCCACAGGCCTGTGGGGCCGTGCTGGGAGCTGCAGGAGCACGTGCTCCCACGGGGGACGCGGCTCCGGTGTCGTGCAGCAGTGCCTGCACTTGTGCCCGAGCCGGGGCAGCTGATGGCGGAGAGGAGCGCTTTATTTTAGGAAGCAGCTGGCTCACACAGGAGACATTGTTTATCGTCTTTCTTCTCCCTGGTGCTTTATTACAAAGGATTATGGCATGAAAAGCTGTTTTGTTCCCCTGCTCCCAATGCATAGCCCCCACTCTGTGATTTATTCCTCTCCGTAGGCAGCAGCTGGGGGATACAAGGTGGGGGCTCAAACCCATGGCAGTGATGGCAGCAGGGGTGCACTGAGTGCGCAAGCTGCAGCACGGCTGGCTGGGGTTCGCCAGGGGTGCCCGAGACTGCTATCGACTGCGCAAGCACCTGCATGATGTGAGGAAACCTCGAGGGGCAGAAAAACAAGATCAAAGCCACGGGTGGTGGGTGTCACCCGTGAGGAGATGTCGCCTCACTTTGTCTGGACAAGGCAGAGGTCCACATCCTCTCTCCAGGGACACTGCTGTCCCCAAGCCCGGGTGCCCCACTGCTGGTGCTGGTGGCACCATGTGGTGTCACAGGTCCAAACCTGCCTGGATGAGCCTGTGGGGGAATGTCCTGCTGCCCACAGGGGACTAGGGCCGGGCTGGGCGCAGAGGGTGCGGTGCAGGATACGAGCTGGGGGTCAGCATGGGAATACGGCCCTTTGCTGCTTCCCCCAAAATCACCTGCGAACAGGGTGGAGACACCTCCAATGCAACAGCAGGAGCGGCTTCCCTCCAGCCCTCTGCCCAGGCACTTTCCATGCCAAGAGGCAGCCGGAATGCCATGTGCCCCT
>NW_009188851.1:6488-6849 GCF_000690835.1 Fulmarus glacialis
GCCGACCCCCCCTAAGGCGAGGCCACCCCCCCCCCCTGCAGGGTTGGGAGCCGGTGTCTGCCAGCTGCCTCCGTGGCTTTCCAGGAACCAGTGCAGGAGGGATGGGCAGCAGATAAGCATGTTGCAACAGATGCCTCATGCTGTCTCCCAAAGCCCCAACCTGCCTGTGCACCTACACCAGGGTAAAATTATGGCTGGTACTTCCTCCTATGGTGCTGCCTGCTCCACCACCCAGTCACCCAGCACATCCCTGATAACCAGCCAAGGGGCTCCAGGGACAAGCTGGGGATGGGCGAGGAGGCGAGGGCAAAAGCTGCAGTGGTGGCACGCAGCTCTGCCGCTGCCAGCCCTGTGGCTGCGA
>NW_009188851.1:7133-7394 GCF_000690835.1 Fulmarus glacialis
CTCCCTCTCCAGCCGGCCACCAGCTCTGTGTTCCGGCCACCATGGATGATGCTGTTAGGGGACGCTGCTCACCCCTGAGCTGCCTGTGTGGTAGCTGGCAAGTATCGAGTTTGCAAGGCCTCAGCCCAGCTCATGAAAACTGCACAGGGCACTTCTTTGGGGCAGCTTGAGCTCTGTGGGCTAGAGGGGAATGCATGGGGGGCCTTCCCCAGCTTTGCTCCAGCTATATTGGTCCTAGGGGGGGAAATGAGTGCCAGGGCG
>NW_009188851.1:7424-8334 GCF_000690835.1 Fulmarus glacialis
GGTGGCCAGGGCTAGGGATGGCAGGGCTGTTCGGGGGCACATGTGCTGGGGGGTGTTTCAGAGCAGATGCTGTGGGCTGGAGCTGCCACTGGGTACAGGCCTTGGAAAAGCAGCTGCAGAGCCGGGCACCAGGGCTGGAACAAAGGAAGAGGCCCAAGTCCCAGCTGCAGCACGGGACGTGTGATGAGTTCATTGGGGTACGAGCTGGCAGCACTTTGCATGGCCAAGGGCTGGCAGCAAGGACGAGGCTGTATCAGGGCTCCTTACCTTGGCACCAGCTTCACCATGTTTGCCGTAACACCCAGAGCTGGGAGTGAGCCAGGCAGCGGGTGTGTGTCGCAGCCTTTCTGGGTAGGGATGAAGCCAAGCCCAGGGGAGTAAAACCTCTTGTGCTCCAGGAGCCCGGCGCCCTGCAGAGTCCCTGCCCTGCTGCTCTGGTGCTTCCCTCACTGCCCTGGCACTCCTTGCCCAGCACATGGCTCCAGGGCAATGCCCCCATATCCAGACAAATCCCGCTGCAGCAATCAGTGGCAGTGCCCAGGGTCCTGTCCTGCCTGCAGTGCTGGGGCAACACCGGCTCTCGGCAGGCTTCCTGCGAGTGCAAGGTCATGCCCAGATAAGCCTGTTCTTCCTTCGCCCTTGAGCCCAGGGCTCAGGTTCCCAGGCACCGTGGGAAGCACCAGCCCTCCCAGCAGCTCCCCACTGCCTTCCTCCCACTCGTCTCTTCTGGGGGCTCAGCAGGGAGCAATTCACCTCCTATTTAATTCTCCCCTTCTTCCTGCCAGACCTCCTCAGGAGAAGGCCCAGGCCCCCCTCACTGCTGCATGGCCAAGCAAGCCGTGCCGGGTTGTGCTGCCAGGCTGTGTCACCGCACCAGGGTGGCAGAGCCATGGGGCAGTGGCTGGGGTGG
>NW_009188852.1:0-238 GCF_000690835.1 Fulmarus glacialis
AATATATATACGTTACTGGATATGTCTGTGTGTGGCAGAGATTGTGCAGTCCGTGACATCCCTGGTCCTGGGATGCTCTCTTTGGCCATCATGGTTGGTGTTATCCAAACCTCTGACAAGATGCAGACCATGAACCTTAGGGTTACCGAGTCACGGGCGTAGCAATAAATCAACACCACAAAAGAAAAGGCCTTTACTTAACATAACCCAGGGTGGGAATGAGGAGCCAGCCCAGCTG
>NW_009188852.1:746-968 GCF_000690835.1 Fulmarus glacialis
GGGCCCACGGGTGCTGTGAAAGTCTCTGGGTGCCAGCCAGATACTGCTGGAGCTTTGTTTCTGCTGCTCTTGAGCCCAGGTCCCGCTCGCACCCGCCCCGTGCCTCAAGAGCTGTGGGAGGGCAGGGGTGGAGGCTGACCCCTCCTTCCCTGTGGTGCTGGACTGAGCTGGTGGTGGGGCCGAGCACCGGCCGTGACATCTCTTCCCTCCACAGAGGAGCCC
>NW_009188853.1:0-21980 GCF_000690835.1 Fulmarus glacialis
GCCCTACATTGCACCCCACGGCACGGGCCCTCCGTCCTCGGGGAGCTGGGGCCTGCGCTGGCTCGGCTCAGGGGCTTGCAGCAGACACCTCCAGAGGTCCCTCCAAGCTCAGCCATGCGCTGCCGAGCTCTCTGCGGCGCAGCGGGGGTGAGCGTCCAGGCTGGGGGCTGCGCAGGGGCCTGCGCCTGTCCCCGCTGACCCCAAAATGCTGGGGGTGGCGAGCCCCAAGGAGCAGGTTTTGCCCAGCAAAGGCCGAGGTGGGGATCCTGGGGCGGTGGGTACAGGAGGGCAATGCGGAATGAACGGCCGCTGCTGCCAGCAGCCGTCACTCAGCCCCTCCGCTGACCTGGGGGGGTCCCAAGGCCCTGGGGGCTCCCCACAGCTGCCCCCACCGCCTTCTCCTTGCTCGTTAATGTCACCGAACCAATGTTAAACTGGAAGGGTGGAGGTTTCCTTCTTTAAACATCAGAGAGGAACTGAAAAAACAAATCCTCCCAGTTCCACGATCCAGGGGAGTTAAACAGCTAGAGAGCAGCCGCCTGCTCACCCGCTGAAACAGGATCCTGCCTCTCCCGAAAAACCAATACAAAGACATTGGACTTCTGTGAAGACACAATGAGTTTATTAAAGCCAGGAAAAAGGGATCCCAGTCTTCCCGCTCGGGAGGACAAAGCTGGATCGGTTGGATTCGTGGCAATCAACTTGCTTCGTCAGCACCGAAATGCTTCTTTTGCTAGTAACATCTCTGCTCAAAAATCAAACGTGATACAAATATTTGAAGCAGTGGAAGCTGATAGTCAGCTGGGTACCCCGGAATGAGTTGCTCTGCAGAAACTGGGGCTGCCCAATGATCTTGCTGCTGTATGCACCAGATTAGGTGAGCGGGCTGGTCCTTTCTGACTTGAAAAGTTTGGAACGACTCCTCACTAGAGAGGTGCATGTTTCTAAAGGATAAGAACTATCCAACAGTGACTTCATCTGCTGAATTTGAATGTCACATCTTTCAGCTTCTGTTTGAGAACCACTGCCCTTGAAAAGTGTATGTTGGAGAATTGCTTGATTAGCTAAGAGACAAATAAAGTAGAAATGAAATAATTTCCTGAATTTTCTGAAACCAAGAAATTTCAGCCTAAAAGGAGAAGAAATGCAACAGTCGATGAACCTGAGATGTTAAGATTTGGTCTTCCTCAGCTAAACTTGTCCCTGTCCAAAGCTCACAGACAACTCCTGGGACAAATCTGAACTTTATCGAAATCAACCAGAACAACACTACTACTGCCTAGGGAGCTAAAAAGCTGAACTTTTAGAGATACAAACCAACATAGAGACTACAAGTGAGAAACAAAGTAAAGCCTCTGGCCACAGAGATATTACTACATCTGTCTAGTTGAAAAGTTTCAAGTATTTGAATTACATTTAGCTCAATGCTAAATCTAATTGAGCTGCGCGTCTGTGCTCTGCCAGCCCTCGCCTCCCTGGTGAACATCTCAGCAGACTCCGCAGGTACTTCTTTGCTGCGTAAATACGACAGTAATTGGAGCCCACGGCATCCCTGCTGGCAGCGGGGAGGTAAAGTAGTACCGATCCCATCAGCTTTCCAAGCTGTGGGAGGGCTTCCCCTCAAATCCCACGTAGTCCCTTACAATATATCAAAGTGGGCAATAACACTTTCAAGCATCGAGGCACGAGCCTTGTCTCTAAGCGGGTAACACACCGAGTGGAATAAACTGCGACTGAGATGGCCAAGCCTGTGCTGAGGACTCTGAACGTGAAACAAAACTCGTCAATCGGAATAATCGCTATCAAAAACTAAAGAGCAACAGGCTGTATTCTGCTGAGCCAGCGTATTGACAGGACGTGGTTTCCTGGTGCCTGGAGGGCTTCGGAGACTGAAGCAGCTCATCTGTTTTTCACCTGTTGTGCTGCACAGGGAAAATATATTCTCCTGGGGAGAGGAATCCCAGAGATTCCTTTTTACACTGGAATTATTTGCTCTTTTTTTAATTTCCAAACTTCTCTTTCTTTTGTCTGCAAGTTGTTGCAGACTTTTATTGGAGCATGGCACTGGTGGGAAATTCTTTGTAAGCCTCAGCTGAGCACTGCTGAGGATCTGCTGATTGGGAGCTGCAGAAACCGGGTTAGAGTTTCCTAAATTAAGAGCAACCGTGTATCTAGGAAAGCAGTTTTTTCTGGAGCTTTCCAACTCAATAATCCCATTTGCCTTCCTTTGCTTCAGCCCACTGTCAGCACATCGAGAAAGCTCGCCTTTTCTCATAGCAGGGCACATTTTCTTCCTCCCCATTGCTTTATTCCAGGGGATCCTTCCTGGCCTCTGTTTTTCTTTGTTCCCTACAGCTGCAATCTCCACCTCACGGTCTGTGGACGGGTGATTGTCTCTTCGCCCAGGCATATCTTTTCTTACAGAAAGGTGGCAAGCTTGAGGCTGCCTCTGTTGTGACGGTGTCACGGGTTCAAATCGCCTGGTGCCTCTCCTGACCGCCTTCCTCAGTGGAGTTGGTAGAGGCACCTCCTGTGGAACAGGATGGTGTTTCTTCTGACTGCCCCCCAAAAAGTGACTGTTAGCGCAGCACATGCAAGGATGGTTAGCACAGCTCTGTGTTTCCAAACCATCTTTCACCTCCTGCAAAGAGGTGTTTTCTCTGCCACACATCGCTGTAGCAGTGGGGCTGACTTTCCCTCCTGAAGCTGTGTTTAGGTCACCCTGAGGGGTGCCATCCCTGGTGACCTGGTTCCTCAGAGGGGAGTCTCTGTGCTGCTCCCCCTCTGCCATGCAGGGGGGCTGAGACCGACCCGAGGGGCTGCAAACCCCACTGCCTCGGCAGCACGGCCAGCGCGCGTTCTCCTCACCCAGAGCACAGTCCTGGCATGGGCCAGGAGAGGTCTGGGAAGAGTTATCTGCCATGTGAGGGGGCAGTCTGGCACTGGAAATGAATGTGTGCAGCTCAGCTAAGGCGTTAGGGAGGTTCCGGAAGCCTAGTTCTTCACACAGCTTCAGGTGCTGATCACTCAGCTGAGCTGGCAGCGACTCCAGACCCTCCTTCAGCAGCTGGACACTGGATTTCACATCCAAAATCTCCACATCTTTCTGGGGAGACAGTGAGCAGAGCAGAAGCAGTAAGCAACACATTAAAAGGTGCAATAATATTCAAACAAGAAACTTCTAGGTACTGTGTGTCAGTTAGACCCCTTAATTCGGGTATCGACCCAAAGATCAGCAATTTGTATTCTCAAACTGTCCCACAAAAGTGAGAGGTTTGGGGTTGGGGCATACCCCTAACCCACCGTGTGCCCGCTCTCCCAGGGGTGCTGCCTTTTCACGCGCTGGCATGACACATCCTGGCCGAACACAATTCTCGCAGCAGAGTGTTTGGAGAAACCAGACCTGTCCAGCAGGTCTCTGACAGTTCATTCTTTTGTCTCTGACACCCACTTGTTCTTTTTTGACCTCTTTTTTCCTCTCCCTGGGAAACCATCCAGCTGAAGGGACAAGACACTGCACTTCTATGAGATGCTCTTCCCTCGCAGGCACACGCTGCACCACCTCCTCCAGCGAAGGCATGTGCCTGCGTGAGGAAGCGGTGCTCCATCGTGGTCTGCCACGACAGGGCACTGTTGGGCTCCCCTCTCACTGCCCAGGGTTTCATCAGAGCTTACAGGACTGTTACCGGCGCTTGGGTAAGCATCAGTCAGTATCTGGCCTAGAATTAGCATTTTAATATGTCTTTCCCCCTTCACTATAACAGGAGCAGTCTACTTTATAATCCACCATTCGAAAGCAATTTAATATTCAGTTAATATTTTGAAAAAGCAGGAGAAATTCAGAATGAGGATTCAGAATAAAAGATTAATTTCTGCACTTACGGCTGCAAGTCTCCTCTCCATCTCCAGCAGCGCCTGCTCCATTTGGCTTTTATCTGTCAGAGCTTTCAGCACCGAGCCACAGTGACTTTGAAGAGCATCTTGCACTAAACAGGGAAATCAATAAAAAACACATTTGATCTTTCATTTGCAAATGTGAATAAAGTACTATCAATACTATTGCTACTCCTTCCACGGCTTGGCATGAAATACTTCGCTGTGCTGTGCAACCATAGTGATTCGCCCGCTGAGATCTCCCCGAGCCCCAAGCAATGAACAATAGGGTAGATGTTTAATGCAAAGCACTTGAAATTTATAAGATGCTGAGCATAGGCCAAACCTCATTTACTGTGCTCTATTAATATGGCAGCTGGAGATGAAAGGCTATGTGAAGCTGAAAAATTCAGTTGGCTCAATGCAAGGAAGGCTGAGGCTTAGTTTTCTGCCACTTCATAACAGGCATGGCCAGGGGAGGGGTACCCCAATATATCTGACCCACCCCAGTGTAACTGACCCTCTTCTGTAACCAGCTGATGGTAAACGGGAGCTTGAACATGTGATGAGAAGAATAGTATTGCTGATAACAGGAAAGAGATGCAAGAGGTTCATGGCTAAGAAGTGCAAACAGAGACTACATGACAGAAACGTACAGGACGCTGGTAACCGAAGGAAAGCTGCCTGAAGGGATAGGAAGGAGCGTGCAAAGAATTGGGATTTCCAGTTGCTGGACACAGAACAGGTGGGGCCAGAAAATGTCTGAACCAGGCAGCTTGCCCAGCGCTTGGGCAGCTGCAGCTGGAACATGGGACAGCAGTGGGGGCCCTGGCAGTGTCTTGTAGGGGCAGAGACCCCTGGAAGGGTTTTAAATTGGAGCAAGATGCTCTTGGCTTCAGCCAGTCTTGTTGAAATGCTGATAAAAAATAGGAATTTTTTGTTCTATGATTGGACAGTAATGTAACTCCTCCATGCAGCTGCAATTATTCTTATAGGAACCACTGGTGTGCCTAATACACTACAGCATGGGAACGCGGTTTACAGCATATGTGGAGATGAAAAATCCTTAGCAATCTTACAGAAGTCTTCCTTTAAAATCTTAAATTAGGACGGAGAGGAAGAGCTGTTCACTAAACATGTCTGGTCTTTCCTGTGAACAGCGCAGGAAGGTGTGTACAGATGGTGTGGCTGGGGTGGAGCATTGGCCGGTGGGAACAAAACAGGATGCAAAGCACTCCTGCTAAAATAAAGCATTGCCGAGCCAACGGGCCAGGATAACTGAAACTCTGGAGTCCTGGACTAGCACTGCCTGCCCGAGAAAAATCAGAATAAAGCCTACGTTCCAACAAGTAGGTACAAGAGCTCTGCAATTAATTAATCCTCTTTTGCTAGAGATCCAACACATTTCATTGACTTTGGTGTCGGTGGAGCTGGGAGCCCGGCTGAAGCTATTCCTGCACGCCGAGTATTTATCTCAGCTCTTCAGTGCAGCACCTCTCGCCCCAGAGGTGTGCTCACAGGCTGCAGAGCCCTCGGCATCTCTCCTCCTCCTGCCCAGCTGTTTTCATGAAGCTTGCAGGGACTTAATTAGTCATCCTTGCTGTCAAACTCTAGAAGGAATTGGTCAAAGAGTTAAAAACTATTAGGGAGAGGCAGGCAGAAAGCAATTGTACAGGCTTTGTTTCTGTAAAAAAACAGGGACATTTTAAAAAGATACATTTTGGAAGGAAGAAAGGAAAGAGATCTGAGCAGTTATGGGCTTATTCGTTTGTTCTCATATTGTGCAAGGTTTTAGAATAGACCTTAAGGGAAAGTGTCCTCAAAGACATGGAGGGAAATGGAATAAAATGGAACAAGATTTTATAAAAGGCGTATTGTGCCTGACTAATGTAATACGGTAGGATAAGATAGGTGACTTCCTAGACAAAGGCAACGCAGTGGCCTTTCTGTAGATTCAAACAAAGCTTTTCAGTGGAAGTTGTCATGTAATACGAAATATTACATGAAGAATATGAAAAAAGCTGAGAAAAATTAAGTGGATAAGCCTCAACTAAAGGGAAAACATCAGCTCTTGAGAGGGTTGGCATGAGGGGACAAGACGGCTCTGGAAGGTGCTCCTCAAGACCTGCTTAAAATCTGCCATAGTCACCTGGGTGCAAAAGCCAGTGGGCATTCAGGTAATTAGCAGGTGACACAAAGACGCAAATGCCAGCACCAGGGGCTACAGATGAGATAGGGCAGTGTGGCATGCGGTGGTGCGCAGGCTCTGGCTTACGGGAACTGCTGTGCACCCCGGGGTGGCTGGAAGCCCGTGCGCAGTCCTAGCCGCCTACGTGCAAGGAAAAAAAGAGATTGAACCGGGACACGTGCAGAGAAAAGCTGCAAGATAATTAAGTGCTTAGGTGATAATCTCCTCTTACGAAAGGAGATTGAAAGTGTTTGGCTTATTCAGCCACGCAAACCAGAGGTGTCTGGTGGCACGGGGCTGTAGCGAGGCTGCTGCTCAAGGGATGGGGTGCTTGCTGAGAGCTGCCTCCCAGCAGCAGGGAACCCCTGTGCCAGGCTGCATTTTTATCCTTATTTGCCTTCCTCCAAAGGAGCAATGCTTGGCCACAGTGCACGCTGCTGTCATTTGGGAGAAGAAACTCTGCAGTTGCCTTGTCCATGTGTCTTCCTCACATGCATAGAGTTAAACCACCTCCCGGACCTAGGCTCAGGGGGAATTTCTCCATTTTTTCAGGATGCCCATCACCACAGGGCTTTGCCTTGTTCTCCATAGGAGGGTGGCTGATTTCTGAGGATTATCCGCACATAATTCAACTAGTAAGCTCTCTGCTGTTGCAGGCAATTTGGTTGTCCCTGTTCCCTCGCTGCCGTTTTTAAGCTTTTAGTCTTTTGCTATGACAGATTTAGACTTTTTTACAAATCACTGGGGGAAAGCTGTGGCTTGCAGAATGGGTTTGTAACAGTGGAGTGAATGTTTGAGTGGGCCTTTTAGACTCTTTGCATCTCCCTGGTTAGACCTAAGGGCTACCTGCAATCCGAGAGCAGGTTTTGGGGAGCCTGCCAGCTCCCTCCTGGCCTGCAAGCCTATAAAGAGGAGGAAAGCAGCAGTCACTGAAGGAGGAAACTCCTTTCACATCACTTCATCACCTTCCATCTCTACATAGTGAGGATATAGGAAGGCCAGCATCAGCAAGCTTACCTCGGCTTTCTGCTCTTCCCCATATGCTTAATTTTAGTTCAGAATTATTTTTAAAACTTTCTGATTTCCCTAGTCTGTCTGTTCTTCTACAACATGGTATCCTCAGTCTAAAAATAGCACTGCATCCACTGGGCTTGTGATCTGCACATACGTTTGACTCAGCACAGCGTGCTGCAGGCAAGCAACCAACAGTCAGTCTTTTGAATGCGTTTCGTTTGTATGTGTAGGAGTATTCTGCAGAAAAAAAACCCTCGGTACAGAGGAGGGGCACTCTCTGGCTTCCATACCAGAGGAGTGTTCAGACTTGTCAAACACTATTAAACAAAATAAAAATGAGCGTTAATTTAGACTTAAAAAATAGGCATTGAGATGGCCAAACTAGATCAGATCAAGGACCCTGTTAGTCAAGTCTCTTGTCTTTGAAAATGATCAAGAACGGCTGCTTCAGAGAAAGTTTTCTTCAAATAAACCCCGCAGCAGATAGTTATAGAGGGAAAATCTTTACTCGGTTAATGGGTGGCTTATGCACAGACTTGTGCCTTCTTAAGGTATTTACAAAACATTTTTTTACAACTGGAACATTGCTGTGTTTTGATTTGCTGTACCATTGCCTTCAGATGCTACTGGTTTACATTAATAACATATGGAATGTGAAATCTGGCATGAGATAAAAAGCTGTAGGACCTCGGGGTAGGTCTGCCACCCTGTGCTGCAGAGGGGTTCCCTGCAAATCAGCCTGCACTCGGGTGCAGCTGCACTCCCAACAGCTGAAAACTACAGTCTGAGCAGCCGAGGGAGGGAGCGTCAGCCTCCCAGCCTAGGAATATTAAACAGCAACTGAGTCTGATGTCTATCTATCATGGTCTATGCAACTCGTCCTGAGATTGGCACTGACAGTGCAGAGGCTTTAAATAACACTTTGGAGGGAGGTTGGTTCCCCCGCGCCCGTGTTCAGTAGGGGAAATAGAAGGTGGTATAAACCTGGTGAGACACGTGCAGGGAATACAGCTGTGATGCTCAGCAGAGCACAGCGTTTTTTCCCTGGGCAGTAACTGAGCTGTGCCAGCGGGTGAGACATTTGGGCTGTCACGGCTGCATCCTGCTCGGACATACCCCCGAGTAGTCAGCTGGCAGGTTTGTGCCTGCTTAGCCTGGCACAGCACAGCACCCTTCCACAGCACAGAAGACGTCTGCAACGGGGGACTGTGGGATGAGCTGCCCTCGATCTCAGCCTGCTCTACGGCAGATAGTACCCGAAGCCCTAAAGTGTGATGTTGAAGGGCTTCACTATTCACCACGACAACCACACATCCTCTTGCCATCCGTGCTGAAGTGTTCTGGAGCCTGTTGAAGTCCCTCATCTCAACAACTTTCATTGCCAGTCACTGCATAGCTAGTTAGCAGCTGCATGAGAAAGGCATTTCTTTTATCAGTTTTAAACCTTTTGACTTTTCAATCTCTTCAAACACAGAACATGAGAGTACTGCCTGGGTGTCCCAGTCCAGATCATACTGTTCACAGTAAACAAGCTCACATCACACCATCATAAACACAGTGAATTCCCCTAGAAACCTTGCCAGCAACTACTGGGCCTGGGGAGTCTTAAAGCAAGTCATGTTTGAAAACTGCCCACCAGGCACAGGATTTTGTCAGAGAATTGCATCAGCTCGTACCTCTGTAAGGGACACATTGCACGTTTTTTTGCCACCCTTGCTGGCAGGAGGGTCAGAGGATTGCCTGTGGTATGCTGGCTGTGAATACGCTTCTCATTTGCAATGAAGTCAAGGTGGTGTGGAGGATATGGCTGTTATGAGTTGTCACAGCTGGAACTACCAGATACCAGAAAAGCAAAGCAGTTCAGAGAGGGCTGAGCTGTGAAAATCGGGATTTGTATAAAAAACCAGAAAGTTTTGATAGAAGTGTGGCTATATAAATGAAAATGAGAAAAATATAAAAAGAAATGAGTTACAGGAGCTGGAACCAGAAGGAAAGAGCAAATGATGAGCAGGAAGTCAACTAGAAAAACTCTATAAAGTGGAAAAACTGAGGACATAGGGTCTGCTTTCCTCTTTACATCTCTGTGCACAGTACACCGAGATGTGAGCAAGGAATAGAGCAGCTGTGTAGAAGCTGCTCAGGCACATGTTGTCTCATCTCCAGTGCCAGACACAGCTCTATCCACTGTGTGCAAGCACATACGGACAAACACTCAAAAGAGAACATTTTTTTATCTTACTGCGTAGAGCATGCCAGCCCAACAGCATTTGGAAATGCTTTGGAAATATATTTTGAAAAATATTTTCTGTTTTGTTCTCGCCCAGTGGCTATGCAGACTGTGCCAAATGTGCTTGCTACCCACTGCTACAAATGAAGCCTGTGATACTCCTTATATGCTTTTAATTTTTAAATCAAGACAGACTTGATTTCAACTTCCACCTTTCTTTGCTTTTCAGAGCTCTTTGAATGTCCTGGTGTACTACTTCTCTCTTTGAAAAGAGCCTCTTCATCTTCTGCATTCCTCTCCTACATGTGAAATCCTCCACTGCCAATGTTTTAACATGTCTCTACCATGTCACCCACATCCCAATGTACTGTATCATCAGCCACTGGCATTTAGTGCTTTATCAGCTCTGAATTTAGCTCTTTATCACCCGAGTTTAGGAATTTTATACCAGTTTTTCAAGGAAATTGCCTCAGTTGGGATCTTTTCAAGGTACTAGTGCA
Source organism: Fulmarus glacialis (assembly GCF_000690835.1). Lineage (NCBI taxonomy): Eukaryota > Metazoa > Chordata > Aves > Procellariiformes > Procellariidae > Fulmarus > Fulmarus glacialis. The sequence goes on from NW_009188853.1 coordinate 9,803, forward strand.
GGTATTTATTTAGTGGGAACGTAATCATCCATCACTGTGATACCAGTCAAATGTCAGCAATTAACCAGTGACAGATGAACCTCCCAAAAATGTAAAAAGAACAACATTGTGGGGCATGCAATGATTTTCATTATATATTCAACATTCTGCAGCATGATACATTATAGAAAGTGCCAATTTTTCTTTTCAATTGCAGGCACCTCTGGGAGGTTTCTCATTTCATTCAAGGCACATTTATTTAAAACGGGTATGGAGAAGAAACAGGACAGCTGAGCAAATAGTATGGAATGAAGAGGGAGAATCGTGAACAATAGATTTGATTTTCAGTGCCATGACAACAATTTCTGTGCAAGAGACATGAAATTAGGCAAAGTCCTGCTGCAGGGTGGACAAGTTGAGGCACTGAAGTAATTAGGAGATGGGCAAATGCATAATAGGAAGCTTCTTTTGCTGGCCAGAGCAGACAGATTCTTGCTTATGTTAAGGTCCCACCAAGAGCACTTGCCAAGCACAGCAAGGGAATGTTTTCTTAGTATAACAAGGTTGGTATTTCAAATGTACAGGCTATCACGGTCTCGTGCAGAATGCACCAGACTCCACCCTTTTTGCCTGAGAGGGCTGTGTTGATTTAAAGGGTATCTGTCAAAGCTGCGCTTCATGGAAGCCTCATTTTACCACACACAGTAAATATTATAGTCTTTTTGTGAAGGTCTGCTACCTTGAACTCACAAGGTATAACTCACTTCACATTTCTTGCATGTATTGAAGCTGGCCTCTTGTTCTTGCACAGAGCAGGGCAAGCACAGAGCAGAATCCTGACAGGGTGTTGATAAAAAATAATGCCAGCATTAAAAATTAATGCACTCTCAAAGGCTCAGATCTAAGCCAAATTAGAAACAATTTTTCTGAAGCACTTTCTCTTAGTAAAGATTGCTGTGACTAGCCACTTCAGAGATGGAGCTGTTCATAAGTATTTTACATTATTGGCTTTTTTGGCAGGTCACCTTTTTATCATGGCAATAGTGTGCTTCACTATCTGCTTCTTACTTAAGAAATGAGCAGTACTAGTTTTGCTCATATCTAAAATATAATCACTTCAAGCATAGAGGAGAGAGGGAAGACTTCAAACTAATACATGAAAATCTGAGAAAGCCCTAAAAACTGAAACTGGATACTCAGTATATAAATATCTAAGTTATTTTTACTGTGTATTCCATTAGTCCTCCAGATAGTCTAAAAATGATCATACTCCAGGCAGAACACAAAAACATAGAGGTGCATTTATCTATGTGTGCATGGCATCTAACCAGTCAACACCTAAGTACAAGAGAGCAGAGAAAAGGAGAATATAACAGAGTAAGAATGGAAAAATAGACAAGTCCATGCCATGTCAAGTCTTATTTGCTCTTCTCCCTCATGAAGAGTAGCTGTGAGTGGCATGACTTGCCTAGTTCACCCCAGCTTGGAAACAACACGCTGACATTCAGCAGTTTGACTGTGCCCTCTACTGTTAACAGAAATACAGAAAGGACTTACGTGTCTTGGAAATGGTTTCTAGGTGAACCAAAATGGATTTGTTTCTTGAATCGAACATTTCTCCAAACTTGTCCAAGCATGCTTGCAGCTGCAAAAAAAAAAGGTAAATGAGAAAATTAATACATTGCCCTTTCTTTGTTTGCAAAAACACAGCCCCACATGCCACAGAATGATGACTGCAACTCGTGGGATGGAACAGACTGAAAATGGATATTTATCTGTCGCCTGAAACAATTTGTCCAGCTGTTGATTGCAACCCTAAAGGAGACCTGGAATGGCTCAAAAGGCTCATGAACGTTGCAGATATCTTAACAGATTTCAAAATAGACATACTAATCTGTAAAAAAAGCATTAATAACAACATTAATCAAATTAATTATAAAAGTGTTGGGGGACAGACTTTCACCTTCAGCCAGTAAGACCACATTGACTTATTCCCGAGAGTAGATTACTTTCTTCAGGCAGAAGGAAAAAAGAATTGACATTTGCAGACAGCCATTACAGCTTGTTCTTGCTCCCAATACCCAGAGAAATTCCACTGCTGACTCTGAGGCAAGGCCCTAAAGACCTCGACCCTAAGGACAGGCCACAAAGACAATGGTATATGCAAAAAAACTGAAAATTGTTGGTTTAAAGTATTTGAGTGCTCAAGACAAAAATTGTAATAATTCAAATATCAGCACAGTAAATGAGAGAAGGCGAATGTTCTGTAGCATTTCTAACTCTTCATTATTCTGCACTCTGAATTTGAATTAACTTACCCCTTGAAGCCTGTCTTTGATACTGGAAATAAAGGTACTTAAAACCTCACTAAAATGAAAAAAGAAACAAGTATAAACCAGACATGTAAGTTACTGAAATAGACAGAAATTGAAATGACACAGTAAACATGAGACATGAAACACTGCAAGGCATAGTGTAGTGCCTAATGTAAATACAGAAACATGCTTACTTCAGGGGGTGTAACCCTTTGAAGTCACCTTACTTGTTTTAGGAAAGCATGGATTCTGCTGTGTAGAGTAAGAGAAAAAAATACACATGCACACATATATCATACACAGAATTTTTTTTTTTTTTTTAACTGACTAACTCTCCCATTTTTGGCCTAGCATTTGTGCCTCTCTCAAAAGTTTTAGTTGGCATTTACACAACTGTCCATTAGCTGCTGGGGTGTTACCACCGCGCTGTCTGCTCCGGAAGGACCCAGCCTTGGCGGAGGTGACGTGCCAGTTGCTGGGATACATGGGTATTGTATTTGGACTAAAATAACTGTGGGAAAAATATGGGAAAAGCTTCAGCATCAACAAAGCCCAAGCCAGGAAGAACAAATACTGCAAATTCTTTTCTCCCGAGATTACGCCTGTGGTTTCTGTTATCCATCCTTCTAAGTTGAGCGAGCCTATCAGGAACCAGGCTGTATTCATGCTTAACCTATCAAACCAAAATGCAAGGACGGTTGCTAAGCAAAGTGATAACCTATTTCCTCTCTGAAGATTCGGGTCATTTTAAATCAATCATTTAGTGATCCAAATTGCAACAACCAAAAAGGTGGAGGCTAGGTAGAGTCTAGTTACGAGAATTAGGTGGGGCTTCTGAAATCTTTCTAGCCTTATGGAAAGGAAGATATTAATTTTATTAGTCAAACTTGTGGGGGATACAAATTGATAAATTACATGTTATCTTTGTAAGATAATAAAGCTATTTCTATAAACAGGCTTCTGATCTGGGAGTGAGTCTGGAGTGTAGGAAGGAGCATAATTTATTTAAAGAAGAAATAAAGGATAATTAAGAGTTCTGCCTAAACATTTTAAACTATTTGTTCATTTCTCATAATTCACTTACAAAAATCCTCCTCTTCTCTAATAGGCACTAGAGAATCAAATTTTGCCTTATCAGCAGCATAGTGCCCATTGCAAAAGAGAGAGAGATACACAGCCTTTTAATAAAAATGCATTTCACTTTGGATGTTACATTACAAAATGTACAGCGCTAAGAATTATTTATAGGTGCACTGAGGAGTTTGCCATCTTTCATTTTTGAGCTTGAAATGGTTAGCTTGTTCCTTAAAGTCCCTTAGGACCTACATATACATTTAATTCTTAACATCTGACAAAGAGTAGATGCAAATTACATTAGCAAATTACACTTGTCTGTTACCAAAACCACAAGATATGAAAACATTGTATACAAGCAAAATTCTAGAGATAAGTGCAGATTTATAAAGGTGTAATCATTGCACCTTCCACTGCACATAAGTATGCTTGGCAATCTCCTCATCTGGCCTAAATGTGAAGGCCGTCCTCAGAGTCCCTTTGATCAGTCCCAACACAGTCCATAAAATTTTGAGAAATAAGGGCTTTTGCAGACAATCAATACAGAAAAAACCCTGCTGATTAAATAAAGAAGGACAAAGGTAAAGTCAGGTTACAGTTTTGTTGTTCCTTGTGGCTTATGGCTGAGTGTGTTACATAAATGGCATTGCAAATAAACCCTATTCTCTTATCCTGTGACTTTTTCCAACCAGAGATTATCTAAAACCTGAAAATATACTTTTCTTGGAGAAATATGCAGCCTTGTCATGTATGATTTTTAAGAGGGGAAGAAGGAGCTGCAAGGAGTGATAACCACCAGCACAGAAAGAATTTCCAATGGATGTCTACATACCGATCATATTTGTCCTTTATTTTGTTCTTATTCACTTCAAAATTTTCCAAGACACTTCTCACTCTTCCTGAACCAAAATTAAGCGAACCTTTTTCTTTTGTATCTTCATCAAATAACTGTGGTTTTGACTGGTATTTGGTAAAAATACTGGGCTCACTCTGTTGCACAAAAGAAAGAAAAATGTTGAAGTACAAAAATAATCAGAACATTAATTAGCAAAAAACATTTGTGTACCAAGTACTTCGCCGACAGAGATCACAGCGATTGCACATGACAGATTAGACTGGATGAGGAGATTAAGAATTTCATGAGATTATGGCTCACTTAGTGTGCCTAGTTAGATCGACTCCTTGTGGAACTGAGACTCAGCCCGAAGTCCTCCAGACTCAGGCTTTTCTCTCATCTTGAGGATTTTCAGTTGGTTGCGATCATCAGGTGTGCAAATTTTTTTCCTGTATGCTCAACACAGAGACTATAAATTAATTCCAGTATTCTTGGAATTATGGAAAAGCTAAAGACACCAGTGGGAGCGCCCCATACACCAATCTAAAGAAAATCCTATTGAAGTTCCTGGTGGATGACATCATTTTGCTGCCAACTAGCAACATCACCAGACTGTAGCTGAGTTTTTCACATGCTTCAATATACGTTTCAGAACAAGAAATTTAATATTAATACGAGAGCTGTAAAGACCTTCTTCATTCTACAAACTTTCCAGACACTGTGTGACCAAAATGGTCCTTTTCCTTAAAACACAAGAAAATGCAAATTCCATTAAATTGTCTTCTTTCATTGTGAAGAGTTAATTTCCTTTTTTGTGTCTGATGAAAAGCTACTGCAATTAATGGGCAAGATCTCCAGCAAAATGCAGAGGACAGCAGATAGAATCTGGAACGGAAGGACAGCCTAGCGCCACTGAGCTGGCACCACTGCTCTTTCCTAATCTTTGCTCTCGGGTGTCTTTATTTGGATCTGGTGCTCTCTGTCAGCGGTGCAGGATCTATTTTAGTGAGGCTGGTAACATCAGAAACCATGTGCTGTAGGAGAAAGATTTTGAGTGTAGAAGCTCTTAATCCAAAATCATTCAAATATCTGCCATAACAACAATATAGCAAGGTAATTTTAGTCAATGAAAGTAAATACTGAATACCTCGGTCATTCTTGCAGAAAGCTAATGAAGAGAAGCACAGTATTGTTCAAAGAAGGAATAGATGGAATATTCTGCCTTAGCTAGGTTGTCTAAAGACATCAGCTTGAGAATAATTTCATATTATTTTAGTAATTAAAAAATGTGATTAAAGAAAATAATACGTATCCCAATAATAATTGTTAGTAATCTGTTATAAATGCTAGGTTTTCAGCCAACCAGGCTGCTATTTTGTCTAGTCACAGCAAATATTTATATGTATCAAGAAGATAACTTGATTTCAGCAGTTATTAACATTTGCAAATGTTACCACCTGATTTCAGTATTTTCCATTAACTTTGAATGGTGGCTGTGTGCCTGCACAGGGCTGAACGAGAGCGAGACTCACATCCTGGGAGTTGTGCTGTCCCAGCTGCGTGCCCAGCTCCAGCGGCGCCGCTGCCGACTGCACGTTCTCCGGGCAGAACTGGGAGCCGAAGAGCAGCTGAGAATCACTCAAACTCGAGTAGTCGCTAGGAGCGCTGCTCCGGATGGAAAACTTATTAGGCCTGAAATAGGGCAGAGTGGGTTGTGAATGAGTCTCGAGCAATTAAAAAGCCAAACAGAATTCCCTACATGACCTGCTGGAACCATTTAAACATGGCCCCCCCCAACATGTTCATTTCACTCTCCGCTCGGAGAGCACCGTCCCCATAACTGGATAATGTTTAACAGTGTGTGGTTTTGCTACATAAAGCCAACTGGCTTATCTTAAATTGCTGCATGCATACCAACACAGTGCAGTAGCTCTGCATTCACCTTGCAGGGGTGAAGGTGTTTCTCCAGCATGTCCTGCAGACAGAAGACCAAAACCAGGACTGGCCAGCTAACTCAGTTCATCCTACCTGCCTTGTGGGTCAGTCCTGGTTTAAGGGACACCTGGGGTTTGCGCCTAGCAAGTGCCAGGTCTCTCCCTTTTCGCTACTCTGGATCATAATTTCAGACGCTGCTTGGCTTATTTGGAAAGCAATTCCAACAGAGTAAAGCTTTCTGACTGATAGTTGGCATTTCTTGGGCATTTACTCTCCAGATGCCTTAAGTCTGACATGCTGGAACAACAAATAAATACGTAGCATATGGCTGGACAAATTGATCTGAATTATTAGAAATATTTCAAACATAGTAACATGCTACTCAAAAGTTCTCTTCTTTCCCCTGAGCATTGTCCAAATAAACCTTTTCCAGCCAGCCTTGACTTTGTGCTATGTTGCTCTGTTTCTACTCCTCTTTAGAGACATGGCTTCTACTGCTTTATGGACTAGGATTGTGGCACGGTACCAGCTTCCCTCAGACAAGGGTTTCTCCACACAGCTGCACAGCTTCTCATTGTGTCGGAGGCTGGCTTCAATTTTTTGCTAGCAAAGACACAGACTTTTTTCATTTTTCACATGATCACTATCCCATTGCTCCATGTCCACAAGGTCTGATGAAGTGCTTAGGCTAGGTCCAAACATAAGAAAAGCTGAGCCAGGTTTATACTCTCAGTTCTTGCTGGTTTTTGAGCTACCAAAATGGAGACATGTGTTGCTGCTTTTGGAACTGGGAATTACAGATCAAAATTAATGAAAGAGACTCTTGCGCAGCGTTTTCCCTCCATATCAAATCATGTAAGTAAAGGAGAAGGAACAAGAGGCCAATTCATATATACAACAAAAGATGATCACCCCAACATTTATTAGTAGTGATGTGTTCAGTTAATCCCCAGTTTTGGAAGGAGCCCAAACATCATACACACAACAGGGAAGGGATTTAGTATCAGTACTTGAACTGCTCAGTCTCCCTCTTCATTATATAGTGGTGTCAGTGACAATCATATTAATACTTTTGGCTTTAAGCTCACCGAGTACACTGAGCCGCAGGCAAAAATAGATGAGGTATGGGTTTCTGGATTCTCAAAAAGCCTGATAAATCTGTCTGAATTCAAAACTTCTCCCTTCATCTGTCTGCGGCCCCCAAATCTACTAAGAAAGAAATCTGAATACAACTTTCAATATCACAGCTTCTTGTTTCCATCTCAGCTAAGCTTTGTTAAAAAAAATTAATTTTTCTTAATCTATAGTCAGCATGTCAGGCAGAGAAGTGCTCACACGGAGTGTCAAGACTGCACACAGACAGGACCCCTGCTTGCAATGTGAGTATCACATCTCCTGCACCAGTTTTCTAAATCCTCCTGTCTTCTAGCCAAAAAAGCCTCCTCTTAGTTTAAGGAAGGGTTTTTATAATCCATAAGTGCTTTACCATCCTGTCAAACCCCCTTTGAAAGTGTCTGGTGCAACTGGTGAATATCATATCCCACAACCTGCTCGTTTTCTCAGTCACTTCACATTACTTAGTGCCTGAAGTACAAGATTCCTATAATAAATTGTTTTATGACTGTATTTTGAGGAGTATTGAGCTGAGAGGACTTTATGAGCCAAATTACTTTCCAGGCTCACTCTGCACTGACACTACGACCAAAGGCGGCTGTCAGCTGCTCTGGAACCTAATTTTTCTGTCTTAAGTCCACTACGTGGTTGGTTTAGGAATGGTGGCACTTCTGCACATCACAAGGGGAGACGAAACAGATGTCTCTTTTTAGTACACTCATTCCCCCGAGCAATGGATTTCCTTCCCCCTTGCTTAACACTGCCAGCAATTAATTTACTAACAAGACCATCTGGGCAAGACATCAGCCTGGCCACACTTGGCCCAGGCCTATCCCTGATGGCAAGAACAGACAACCACGGCTCTTCTAACCACCTGACCGTTCCCTTCAGGATGCCCGAGCTGCTGGGATGCATGCTCTGTCCTTAATATAAACCCTTCCTTACAAACAGCAAGGAAACATCCTGGATATTCAATCTGAGTGAGAAGTCCCTCCTAAGTGATGCAATAGTTTATCTCAGGAGAACTTTTAGCTTTCTGCTAACATGAGCCATTCCCCATGTGGTTCATGCATTTGTGCCCATAATGTTCCTGTGGTATTTGCACCAGCATGTGGGTCCAAAGCAAAAACAGCTTTAGATATGTAAGACAAGTGCCATTGTAAGTTCTTGTCAGCTCAAAAAATGCTAAATCATCCTCTGCTGACTGACGGAATGGTTTCTTTTTCCCACCTAACTTTATGCAAGGTATTGCAATATTGGCACCTCCAACCCTTCCTGTAATATGAGCGTGAGCTAAAAAATTTGCAGCCCTCTGCATATCTGGGGGAGTCAGCTAGTTCTTCGCAGTCTCGGTTTCCCTGTTGTCAGTGGGAATTCCCCCTCCACAAGAGAAGTTAGATCTTTTGGGAGCTTCTTTCGTTTTTCTAAGTTCTGATTTCCACTTCCAAATATTTTAGCACAACCATATGCAAACGTTCACCTTTCATTCAAAGGTTCTGCCTTGCCCCCAAGGCTGTCAGATACAACACACCAAGAGAAACACAGCATGTGATAAATACCCTCTTCTTGTGTTTCCTAGATGTTTCTAGGGGCATTGACAAGTTAAAAATTCATAACTATAAATTGTCATAGGCCTTATCGGTCTGTTTTAAAATCGGTAATTTTTAGTCTGTTGTTTGGATCCATCCTTACGCACCAACACCAAGGTTTAAGAGTCAGTTGGAAAAGCAAGCTGAGTCTTCTACAATTTGCAAAATAACATTTATCTGCGATACTGCTGTAAGAGACTTTATTTGGTTCTGTCATCCCCACTGAACCTGTGCCAACATCCCACTTCTTCCCAAGCACTGTGGGTGAAGCTCACTTACACCTTCCTGACACATTTCTTCAAAGTGCAGTAAAGGCTCTTTCCCAAAGAAGAGATATTTTTCTCCTGGCAGTAATCTTGAGTAGGATCAGTGCCATAAAGTTCCTCTTCTCCTGATTCCCCCCCAGAAAATCTCCTAGCCCTTTCTGCTCCTCCTCATTTAGTGACCAAGGCTGCATCACGACAAATCCAGCTGAAATTCTGGGAGCTCCTGTTCACCTGCTCTTCCTCATGGCTTTAGTCTGTATGTATAGGAACTGTCTCTAGCTCTGCTATGCTGCTCTCATCATCACTATCTGCTGCCTGCCAATGTGTTCAGCAAATGAGCAAGGATCAGCTTTGGCTTTGGGTGCAGAGCAACTTTAGCATCCAGGGGCCTGGAGGACTTTAAATCAAGGAGTTTTAGCTGCTATTGCAGCTTCCAGCCATTTACCATCTCTTCGCTGGGAATGACCACAGCATAAAATTATTTTTCTGCTTTCTGTCCTCAGGAACGGCATGACCTGCTTGTTGCAAATCATTTCCACTGTATCCTAAAAGGAATTTCTGCAAACAGATTTTGGCATTGGCCCTAATGCATTAACCACAACGAAATCCTTGTTGGTTATTCAGCTCAAACACTGCCTCCAGTTTCCAGATTTCAGGCTCAGAGTCCTTCTGGTCTTGTTTTAATTCCTCAAGGTAATTTTTACTTTCCACGAGGCACTCCATTATTCATTTCGCTGTGATTCAACACTGCCCAGACGTTCCTCACCTTGGAAACCGTGTTAGCCCTTTGTCCTGAGCCAGTTGCCGGTCGCAGGGGCTTGCAGGGCCTTTTCCTTAGGAGGAGATTGGGAAGGGGTGCTAAGAGATTTCCACAGAGCAGCCCTTTGTGTGAGCTGTTTACTCACACAAAACATATCCCCGACCATATTAAGAATTAGACTTCCGGAGGCAGGGTTTTTTCCCCCCAGGTCTGAAGCCATCTTCCAGCCTGCACTTACAGCCCCGGTTTCTCATTCCTTCAAGGCTCAGGATTTTTACGGCTGCTCTCTCTGTCTTTGTTCTGGTGATCTCCTTCATTTTCTGCTTATTCTGGGACCTTAAGGTGACTTCAAAATATGTGGCCCTGCTATGTGGGATGGAATTTCATGGGATAATGGATTGAGTTGTTAAATTTGGAAGTTTTTTCTGAACAGCAGAAATAAGCCATAGAGAGTAATGGCCCAAATGGGCATTCACTTACAGCACCCTTTTTGAATGTTTCTTGAATATTTTCATCATATATTGGCCTTACGTACTCTCTGGCAGGCTTTCTGCTTCTGATGTCTTTGAAATTAGGTATATTAGTAGCTATTATACCTTTAGCAAGTTACTGCTTTTCTCATGGAACAAGAAAATTCTCATAACTTCATTTTAAAATCATAATATATTGGTTTCTATTTTTCTGTTTTTGATTGCCTTTCACTTCTTGAAGGATGCCTTCTCATTTTCAGTAGTCGTCTTTACCATGTCAGTCCGGTACTGGTCCTTGTTGCATCTCGCGTCTGATCTGAAAGCTGGTACGCATTTGTTCTGAGCTTCAACATGAGGTCTAAATAATCTCCATGCCTCAGGCAAGCATTTAACCCTTTTGGCCATCCAGTTTAATTTCTTTTTAATGAGCTTCCTTATTACTACATCAGTGTCTTTTTTGAAATTAAACAGCAGTGGATTTTTTTGCTTCTGTTGCTCCTGCAGAGATGTTGACTCCAGTTCACTACTGTCATTTGCAGGGTATTACAAGAGTAATACCCTGAACGTGGACCTTGTGCTCAGCTCAGGGCCAAGGCAAGACGCGTCTCTTCCCCCGGGAGCTCCGTGGCCGAGGCGGGTGTTTATGGTGTCTGAAAATGTACTTTCATCATCATGCCCCATTGACGTTTATCCAGTCAATAGAAGGCTGACTGAAGCATCACTGCTTTTGCGGCTGCTGTTCTGTGATCTTTCTTCACCTGCCCTTCTGGCTGGGCAGGTAGCAGCGCTGCTCTAACGTTGCACTTTCCCTAATTAGGTCTGGCATTTCAGTCCACAAAAATTGTGTCGTTTGTAAATACAAATTTAATGTAAATTGAGACTAAGTTTCCAGCACCATATAGCTGTCATTCTATCCTCATGACCCCCTCCCACCTTCTTAAATAATTGGCACCCTGATGTTACAGTGTCCAACTAGGTAATCTGCCTTTCCCTGCATTTCTAGGATCTCTATTTTGTCAATATTCATACACAAAACCAGGTAAAACAGGGACTTTGGTTCCCCCACCCTATTTCTCAGGCTGCTAGCGGTTACAGAGACGCACATGTGTGTCTGACGTAGAAAACGAATAAAACCCAAAGCAATCTGGGCTTCTGCAGAACTGCTGCCATGAGGGTATTGTGTCACTGGAGCTCTGCATTTCTTAGGGACCTAGTGGCAGCTGCTCTCAGAAGTAACACCCTGACTCAAACTTGCAAAGAAACTCACAGTGTGATTCATACCCTGCCTAGATTATATGCTGTTTTTATGTTTCATTTTTAAAGCTCCCTGAAAGACAGTATTCTGCAGATTATACAGCATACCCTGCTGTGGTGAGAAAGGTTTCTAGTAACAGAAATGAGCCGGGCCAAAGTAACCAACACCTTTCCCCCTATTTCAAATACACGCACACATGCACACGCTCCTATGAGTAACTTTTTTTTCCTTTAGAAAAAGTTAATTCGCCTCCTGAGAACCTTCTCCCCTTTCTTAACTCCCCCAGAAACCCAGCTGCATTTTTCAGTAACATTTTATGCCTTATTTGACCCTTTTGAACTCACTTGCAAAAAATGTGGAATGCTGAGGAGTGGGTGTTAAAATCTTGTCTGCGTTTTCTTCCTGCATTAATAAATGAGTTAAAAGGGAAGACTTTGTAGCTGACAGGATACTTCGGAAGAGGAAGGAATTCAAATGATCCCTTTCCAAACAGGCACCTGTACTTCTTCCACTTATTTCCCTTCCTATTGCATGACTCCACAGAATGATTTATATGTATATAAAAAAATTATATATATTTTATATAT
>NW_009188854.1:0-22182 GCF_000690835.1 Fulmarus glacialis
GCACAGGCCCTGTTCCCGCCCTGGCCCCGGCGCCAGCGGCTGTGCCAGGCGGCGGCAGAAGTTCCCCCGCAATAACCTGTGCGGCCGCCCGGCCGCCTCTCAGGCAGAGGAGCGTGAGGTTCAAAAGCTGCTGGAGATGGGCTCGCTGGCTATAAACCGCAGGCAGGCCTGATTCAGCCATCTCCCGGTGTATTGAGACGGGGTACAATGCACGGCCGCCTGGAAGTGCGCTTTACTGCGTATGGATCTGCCGAGTTTTGTTGTTTTCTTAAGAAAAAATGAAGCAAATAAATAAGAAAGAGGGATCTGAAATTATCATTTGTTGAAAAAGTTTGGTTTCCTCAAGTGCGTGTGTGGGTTGCTGGCTGTGCTGGGCACTGGTGCTGCGGGGACCAGGAAAGGTGACCAGGGACCAGGGCAGAGCTGGGGTCAGAACGGAGGCAGCGGAGGCTGCCAGCCCAGCAGACCCTCCTAGGGCAAGGTGGTGGCAGCGAGAGAGGGCCTGCAGCTTGCAAGGACCCTGGGACGTGGCTGAAGTGGTGCCCTGGGATCCACGGTGGAACAGTCTGATGTGCCACTGACAGTTTTGGTTTTGATTTGGTTTTAATCCAGCCACCATGATTGGTACACCCCATCTGCTCTGTTCTTATTTTCCAGAGTTTGGAGCATGTGAGGAGCTGCCAGAGGAATCACTAACATTTTCATTTCTGCTTCTTCAGGTATGAAGATCTTATGTGGCTTTATGTTTTTGATGTTCCTTGAGTTAGTGTTAGTTTAGGGATTTCTTTATCAGTGACACTAGTATAAACTGAGTGATTACACTGGTCTTTTTATGGAGTGATGTCTTGACCTACCTACACATACAGGCTGTAAATGTACACGGGTCTGAGTGCTTCTGACTTAATTTAACCGCTGTGTCTTAGGGCAGTGGTTTGTGATGGATTCTTAGTGCACCAGCTCTGGCTCACAGTTGCTTCCAGTGTGTTTCTTTGCAGCCTTCGGGCTTTGCCATATTATTGTGTTTTCCCATGACCCAGTAGTCGTCTTTTTTTGAGGAGGCTTGTCTTGCAGATGCTAAGCCTGATGCATGACGCAGCAGGTCATGTGTAGTGGTGAGTCCTCCAGTGACTGTCCAGGTGGGAAGCATGTGTTTTGCTACCTGAAAATATGTGCATTAAAGAAAGCAGCAACAAGAAACAGGTGGAATGAAACCCCTTTTGTAGCTCAGGACATCACTCCATTTTAAATGCAGTCATATAACCCTAGTAGCTCGCTGCTTTCCGAGGCTGGTAACTTTTATAGCTTTTCACAAAGTGGATAGAATGGAGATGCTCAGAAATCCCCACTAGACAAAAGAATATCTCGAGTCCCATTTTGTTGAGTAGATGGAGTTATTGGCAGGCTGAGTGAGACTTTCAGCCAAGACCAAGTGGGTTTGTGAGTACCCAGATGCCTTTGTGGACGTTTTCTGGTGCGTGCAGGCCAGTCGATACTCTGCTGCTGCAAGCAAACAATGGTGTGAGTGGCTGGGCTGTGATGTGGCTGCTGTGGTGGACTGGAGCTGTAATTCAGTGGCTGAGAGACCTGGATTCAATTCTGTGCTCCACCACAGACTTCCCATCTGACTGGGGCCCAAATGCTTTGTCTGGGGTGGTCTGTGTTGCACAACACAGCTTTGTGCGGAGATCCGAGATCCTGGGGCTGGTATCAGCTAAAGTCTAGCTCTGGGACTTGGTGCAGCCCTCCCTGAGAGCTCTTTGGCCCTGCTGAGGACATGAACCTCTAGGGCTGTGTTGGTGACTCTCTCCGCCTGCTTTGGACCCAGAAGACCTCACAGCATTTGGAGCTAATGGAGGATTGCTGGTACAGTGCTGAAGTGTGCCGTATGGGCAGACCCTCTCTTTCTTTCCCATCTGCAGTAGTTTGAGCTGCTTCACAGAGGAAGCCTGAGTGTAAACAGGCTAGTGATTGTGAGGTGCAATCACGGTGAAGAAGGCCACCAATACGTGTGAGAGTGATATAATTTTATCCCTACCCTGCATAGGAGTCTACAAGTACATGATGGCTAGCTTACGGAGCGTCTGTCATGGAGTCTCCGGCAGGGCTTCAGGCAGAGGCTGGTGCTCCTGTTTCTTTCTCACGTGGCTCAACACGAGACCTCTTTGTTGTGAGTGAAGGTAATAGTGACCTTCTGTGGGGCCCAGTCTGCGTTCCCAGTAGCACTGTGTTTGTTAAGGGAGCTTGCATTTTCCTGGGAAATGAACAATGCCTGGCTGTAGGTAGATGTGTTCTGAACTCCTATCTGTGCCTTATCTGCCTCTGAAAAGGCAAACATGAAACTTCAGCTGTTTAGTTGCCTGCATTTTAAGATATCACAACCTTGAAAGTACAGTGTCTGAGCTTTTTGCTTTTGAATTGATGACCTCAGTGCTAACAAATTGTTTTTTTCAAATGTGAAGTGAATCCTGCCTTTTTCTCTCCTTTTCCCACTTTCTTTTCCCTGCCCCATATCCTAGCTCCACCCATTTTTTTCAGTCCTGGGGTTTTAGCTGTAGTTGATAAGGTCCGGATCAAAATGGAGACTGCAAGCGTCAAAAGATGAAATGGGGAGAAGTGCTGGACCACTGGAGGCTGGTGGCACAGAACGTGGGAATGCAAACATGGAGAGAGCAGTTACTTCCCAGCTCAGTTCCAACCGCAGAAGACACTGTGAGGGCAGACCGTCAGAAGTGTCAGCTCTCACAGGAAACATTTTGGATCAAAACACCACTCTTCAGAACAAAGGGAGAATTTCTTTACTTCCCGTCCTTTGTGACTTCAGTGCAGCTACTCCTGGTGGATACACAATTCAGGCAGATTCAGGCTCGTGTCTCAGCAGAGCGGAAATATTACAGAAGTGTTGCGCTGAATGCTTAAATAATCAACTCTCAACCAAGAGCATTCGCAGGAGTGCAGACTGTGATACACATTATACACTGCTTCTTGCTGTTGGGACAGTACCCTGCAATCAGACCCCACAGATGGGCTCGCATAATGTTTGCTGAGTCTAAAAGTTTTTCTGTGTGTAAAAAATGACTAAAACCCCATTTTCAGCATCATATGCCAGATGCTAGCCTGTCTTTGAATGGCCGAATTCTTGCCTTTTTACAATATGTTGCAAAATTGGTTCTGACAGAAGCACAGAATTTACAGCAATTTAGGAGAAGCATGAAGACTGTGTCTGATGAAGCCCCCACCCAAGTCAGCATTTTGAGATGAGGGCACCCCAGTTGGTCAGTGCAGTCGCTTCAGATCAGGCCAGACTTGTGTAATGGGGGTTTCGTTGAGAAGCATGTACTGAGAGAACCAGATTCTGCTCTGATGTGGGATTTCTGCTGTGACCATCTGGCAGGGATTTGAAATCTTAATGATCACTGAAATTCTGGCGGAAACATCAGGAGTTAAAATGCCTTTTTTTTGGAGGTGAAATACTACTGACTCATTAGTTCACAGCTGCCCTGACATTTTATCAACAGGAGAAGGGAGCTGCACAACTCAGGATCAACACAGTAAATACCGAATGACAAACGAGTTGGCCACGCCACTGCTTCGGTGTAGTTCGATCTTGGTAACAGAGATCTCCAGTGGTGTCTCTCCATGGAGACGTTTCCAGGGTGGTCTCTGCAGGGTGAGGATTTTGCAGCTGGGGGAAGAGGAGAGAAGAAGAGTCCCCAGCTGGAGAAATAAGGGCATCTGTGAAGAAGCTGGCTGAGCAGCGCAGGAGCTGCAAGAACATTTAGTTGACCGCTTGTTTCTGAAGAAAGGTCAGCAGCAGCTATTGTGGCATGGTGGTGATTTATTCGGCCCAGCTGCTGGTGAAGGTTTGGACTAAGCTGTAGGGCTTCCTCCTCGTTATCAACAGTGACTTTGTTGTTACACATACAGGAAACACCTCGAAGGGATCAGGCAGGAAAACGTGCTTAATTTGAAATCCAGCAGCTGAAACGGTGTCAGCGCTGGTGGAGCAGCAAGCGGAGACCGGAGGGCAGCGTTGTGGCTGTGCGCTGCAGCCTTCAGCATCCCCTCGGGCATTTCTCAGCCCCAAAGTTCAGCTCTGAAGCGTATGTTGACCATTCAGGGGATCCAGTGAGTGGTTGGTTTGGTTCTGTGTTATTATGGGCTGTGTGGAGAATTTAATTTATTAGTAAATCAGAGACAACTGGTAAATGATATTAGATACTAAGATTCATTAGGCATTTGGGCTCCGAACAGGACAGGTGGGCTTAAAAACCACAAGACAGCTCTTCTGGGTGCGCTTCTGTCCGCTACATCTCAAACAGGCAGTGTGATGTGCACACGTGTCAAGCTTTCGAAAGCAGCCAGCGTTGTATTTTCGGTTGGGCAGCTGCCGGGATGTGCTGCACGCGGTGGAAGCGCAGCCTCCGCTCTGCGCAAGTGTGGCACCTGCCCGGGCCTGTCAAACCCCTGTCCTTCAGCAGCACGGACGTTGCTCCTGTCACTCAGCTCCAAAAAGGCCCATGTAGGTCATTCCTGAGCCGTGTGGCACTGGTACGCTGCCAGGCGCTGTGCAGCAGATGAGCTTGTCAGAGAGGCACAGGGTGGACATGCTGAGTAGAAACAGATTGGCTAATTCTTTTTTAATTTCCATTTCTTCAAGATGCTCCTGCCCCGGTCTGTGCCTTTAGAAGTGTGACGCTCGTTGGTGCTGGGCGTAGCCTGCTGCGGGACGGACGATATCATCACGCAGCCAAGATGGTGGCATTTAACTGGAAGGTGAGAATGTTTCACATTCGTAAAGCAGTGAATTTCTGCTCTTTCAAGCAGATGCGTGTAGGATGTGGTTGGGTGGGTCCTGTGTTTAAAGATGGTTTCCTTGCCTAGGTGAAGGTTGTTTAACCACCACACTCTCTGCACCTCAGGGACAGAGGACTCGTTGTTGTTGTTGTTCTTTCTTGCCATACATGCTTGCACCTTGCGGGCTGGCCCCAGTACTTGCTGTTGGGGCCTCACACTTTAGACCTGAGCACAGCGGTGGTAGGCACACCTTGCTCTGCTTGCCTCTGCTCCTCCTGGCTTTCCTCTTTCAAGGCTTTTCTCCGGCTGCTCTTTCCTCAGCTCCTTTCGTTACTGGATGGTATTTTCTCCACTATGTCTTTTAGTGTACTGGGGCTATAAACACTCTGCAGGGTACATGTGTAAGGCACAGAAATGTTTGAGCAAGTACCTCATGCATTAACAATTTTAACATGTTAAATCAAACTATTTATCAAGAAAGCAATGCTAACCCCAAGCCTTGGCTTTACCTTTCTGGTGTTTTAGCTGTGTAGAGCTGTGGTTTAAAGAGATTGCCACTTTTAATATGTGGGGAGATTGACAGAGGATGATGGTTTTTTGCAAAATTAGGGTGGAGTGGCCTGATGTCAAAGGTAACGTGCAGCTTGTAGAGATCAGTGTTATAAAAGACCGCACCTGAGGCTCTGACTTGCGGTCTTTAAGGGGACACACTGTGTGGGTACAAGGCTTTTTCTAAGTTCAGTAGTTTGACAATGGCCAAACAGCTTTATGAGGTGCTGGAAGGCCTGCTAAGGGTACAGGGGGGGTACTGGGATGCTCGCTAAGGGGGAGCTGGCACTGTGAAGCTACTGTGCACCACTGGACCAATCCTGCTGGCCAGGTGGCTCTTTGAAACAGTGTATTGGGAAGTGCCTTCAATATCCTTCCGGAATTGACATCTTTCACTGAGTGCCTGTGCTGCTCTTGTTATAATTGTATTCTGAGTTCACAGTGTTACCCATTTGCATTTTATTTTCCACTCTATGTACACTTAGAGTAGCATGCTTTTATAACATTGAAATATGTTGTGCAATTTCGGTGGTTCCAAGCATTAAAAACTCCTGAAACTGAATCATTGGAGGCTGTGGGTTTTTTTACTTTTCTTCCAGTTTAAAGGCCTTTATCTATACCTTCTAGATCTGGGCAAGTTAATTGCAAAACTACCATGGATTAAAATTTCTAGGAGCACAAAAGTGTCTTTGGGGATCACATCTGATAGCGACACGCTCATGTGAGAATTGTTCAGAAGCATTTCCACTTTTACAATTATCCTAAGATATTCAGTTCTCCCCCTTTTTCAGCTCTAGACTGTGCCAATATTCCGTTTGCTGTGAAGCAAGCAAAAGCAACAGACCTGTTCAGAGGGGCTTCATATACAAACTTGAGTGAAGTGAACTTGTTTTTGTCCTTTCTCCCTAGACGTTGATCTAGTTTAAAGTTTCATACAGAAAAAAAGCATGAGGAGCATTACCATTGCTTTGAATAATGCTGTTGCTGTGGGAAGCTGTATAGCATCCCTGTAGATTCATTTTTACTTGTCCAAGTGTTCCAGTAACTGCTTAAATATATTGTTTTGCATTTCAGGCTTTGGAGAATTTCCCATTGCTGATGTACATTTTGGCAGCTAAAACATTGATTCTTTGCTTAGCATTTGCTGGAGTAAAAATGTACCAGAGCAAAAAAATTGAAGAAAAACTGAAGAGGGAACGTGAAGAGAAATTTAAAACAGAAGTAGAGAAGAAGGATGATTGAAGAGTGTCTCAGGTATAGACTTTATTCAACATCATGGTGTTTGATAATGGCATTGACATATTAATCCCATTATGTTTCGGCTTTGATACACTTGGATTGTGCAATTAAAACTATCACCATTATCTGAGTTCTTGTAATACTTGTCTCCTGCGATGCTTCAGCGTATTTGCACACCTGTATCATGCCCATTCTTTGTAAGAACTGCGGTTGCCACCAGGAGACTTGGCAGCCATGTTTCATGATTTGGGAGATATTAGCACAGTATTCCTTCTCTGCTCTTAATCGCTCTGAATTTTTATGCCCAGCCAATTGCACAGGCAATCCTGATACATAAAGAGATGGTTAAATTGGCAAAAAAATGCATGAGAGGCATGACAGACAGGATGATGCAGTCAGACCTCTTGGCCTTAGATCACATAATTAAGATAGAAAAGAATCAGCCATTCCATATTAGTTAAATACATGACAAGTTGTAGACAGTTTAGCTGGAAGTGCCAAATCTCATGCCATGGTGCTTCCCAAGATAACAGAAATACTACAGGTTATGCTATGTAATATCCACCATATATAGTTCATGAGAAAAATGGACATCTTTCTGCATAAAAGAGCAAAATGAACATTACAAAATTTCTTAAAGTTTTTTGTTTTCATTCCCTGTGTGCTGAATTCCTTCCCACTGTTTTCAAAGTTTAAGCAATCATTGCCTTGTTGGATCAAGTCCATTAGCAAAATGAGTGCTGACTACTGCTAAGATTATATTCTCTGACTTGTTTGGTATGTGATTTTTGTATCCGTTCGTTTCACATCTCTGTTCTGCAGCAAAATGGGAATTCTATTGCTGCCTGCCTTTTGTAAGCTTAGTGGGAGTTTGATGTAATGTTACTCTTTATTGAACTAAAAAACTTACTTTCCCCTTTTGAGGTCATCACCTCCTATATGAAGAGAGTTTCAGTTTTTAGAAATGTTTACTAGTTTCGATTTCAAACCTATCACTGTTTTATTTCATGCAACAGGGTTTGGAAATTGTGACTAGAAATGGGGCTCTGGAAGTAACCATGGGAATGAAGTAGTTCATTCGCATAGAAAAACCAACAAAACAAAGATGTTTTTCAGCCTCCTGTTTACACTAGATGGAGGACTTGTCTCTGGGCAGACTTGCGCCATTTTAAACTCTTGTTTTAAATCCGTTTAGCTAGCCACTGGAAAATGCTGTGAGAACACTTCTTTCCGTTTTTGCAGAATAAGTTATATAGAGTAAGTTATATGGAGTTTTATTGCTAAACAAATGACAGATGGGCTGCCCTGCAAGTGGGCAAGCCTGCTACTTGTAATGAGCAGACCATACCGTCCTGTATGTGCAGCGTTGGGTCCCAGGGAGTTCTGCCTGGCAGAGTCCATAGCCCAAGGGATTGCTGCACCAGAGTAACGAGCTCATCTCACAAGGCCTCTGTGTCCAGCATGTGACATTGACCTTGTTGAATGACTGGCATTAAAGTGCCTCTGATTTCGCAGAAAATACCCTAGTTGCCCCGTCACCCAGTGTTGCCTACCAGAGGCCCACCCAGTCCTTCCTAAATTCTGCCATCTCTCAGATTGTCAGCCATGTCCTTCTATAATGGGATTGTGAGAAGGGGTGAATTCTCCTACCCTAAAGATGTTCTCCAGTGTCAGCACCGCAGAGCTGTGATTAGCTCCGATTGCAGCGTGCCACGCGGGCAGGCAGATTTAGCCCATGTGCTGCCAGCATGTCATGCCTGCTGTTCTCACTGCTGTTTCCCCACCCTGCAGATTTTTTGACGCTTGGCAGCTTGCATTGGATTCCTTTCCTGGGAGAACGAAGCCTTCCTGTAGATGAAGGATGTGTCAAAGGAATAAAACCCTCAAGAGTAACATTCGCTTGAACTGTATCTCAACTTTTTATATGTACAGCAAAATATCTAAGCCTCTATTTATGCAATAAAAAATCCTTTGTAAAAAAAAAGAAGTAATGGCTTTGGTTGCTGTTTACTCAAATGTTACAGTTAGAGCTGCAGGGGAGGCAGTTTTAAAGATTAGCTGCAAGGAGGTGGCTGGTTTTAAAGAGAAAAGCACTCTGAATCCATCATGGGTGTGTACAAGGTTCATGGACAGACAGAAGGAAATGGGGAGGGCTCTGTGCAACTTCTTCAGAGCAACTGCTTTCTGCAAGGGTGTAAATCTGAGACTTGTGGGCCCTTTATTGAATCCAGATGAACAAACACAAGAGTTTCTGGGCAGGTCTTTCTCAAACCACTTTCCATACCTAGGACTTCCTTAGAGTAATGCAAATCACAGTGTCAGTGTGAAAACCTTTGAGGGCGTTGCATGCTAGAAGGTTTCTTACATTATTTTGCTATGCACAGTATCCGAGAACTGTGTATGGCTCTCTATTTACTACTTGGCCTATGAAGCAGAGGGGGTTTTCATTACTAGCTGTTCCTGCATGTGCAATAACACCAAATCCTGGAGGATAAGCTAACTTGGTTACTGTAGGTTAATCAACACAGCAGATTTTTTTTTCACAGAAATAAAGGCTTAGGCGCGTGTAGCAGTGCCAACAGGTACGTTTACCTTCACGTTTCTGTTATAAAGCACTTCCTAGATCTTTGTATCTTCTGGAAGTTAAGGTGAAGCTGAAATCTGACAGTGGAGAGGGGAGAGGAGGGAAGAGGAGAAGTGAAGAGCCCTTGGAGAAGCCTTGGGAGCCCAGCAGGATGTGGGAGGCCTCTGGGATGGCTCGCTCCTGCCCTCTCCCTGCGGCTGCGGGCTGAGGTGCCCGCTGTGGTCACTCCAGCGCACGCTGCTGCAGTATCCCTCTGTCAAGCACTACCTGAGAGTGCGTGCAGCTGATACAGAGCTCAGAGAGCTCTTGCTGTGGTGGAGTTACTCACCAGGAACTGCAGTGATTTTTAAAATCTCACTGTTCATGCGGTCACCTTGGTGACTGGGGAATGTAAGTATTGCAGAAACCCGTTCGTGGGATAGGGCAATATCCTTGCTACGGCAGCCTCGGGACTGCCAGGCCAGGGAATTCGCAGCCTCGGGACTGCCAGGCCAGGGAATTCGTAGTGCCGTTGTAAAACAGCAATTTCCCTCTACAGTCTCAGCAGTCATCTGTCTATGCAAAGGTGGAATTAAATGGTAATTTAATTAAATGGCTCTGTGGTGTTCAGTGAGAACAGACTCTGCTAACCACCTCCATTAAACAGCTATTGAGGGAAGTGCACCAAGGTACTTAGCTAAGCCACACGCCCAAACCTTAACAGGAAATTGTCAGGCCCGTGTAGTGTCCACCAGCTTCAAAAGTAAGCAATGTCTTGGCTCCATGCAGTCACTGGTTGCCTTTGAATATTGGCCCCAATCTAGATTTTTTTAGACTCTCAACCAAGAGGAGGTTTTTCTAGACCAATAGTAATAATGAGCTTTTTTTGTTTTTTAAACTGAAAGCAGAGGTATTCTCCACTTCAATACAGTTGCTCTGTAAGCAGAATCAAAGGTACACAATCTTCCTTTAAAGCAAGTCATTTAGCATCGAAGCAATTGGGCACCAATTGGGCACCATTTAGCACCCAAAGCAATCAAGACTGGCATTAAAATCTGGGGGGACTACCTTGCCAAACATGTGCAAGAAGGGAATTAACACAAGGAGCCTCTTTTTTGTCCCTGGCTCGAATGGGGGAGAAAGCAGCTGTGAGGAGTCTCCTCAGAAGTCCTCCACATCACCACCTTTTTGCCTCTATAAGCCAAATCAGAAAACCTCTTTGTACATGTAAGACTTCAAATCTGGTCCAACCTGGCTGCTTTTTTCCTTAACTTCGGAGTAGCGCTACAGCATAGATAACGCTTAGAGCTTGTGGTGGGTGTTGCAGCAGGCTGATATCCTAGAGTTTCCAAAATAAGACGAGATCTTACCCATTCCTAAACCTGAATCAGTATCTGTTCTCTGACATACCAGGGTAGAGTTTTGATCTATGCTATCACTGGATAGGTTACAGCAGGTTTTTTTACCCTTGGGCATTCTACATGCTGCAGTTGCAGCCTTAAACAAGAAAATATGTTGACACTGGGGGGAGACAGCAGCTCAGATTTATTTCAGTTTCTTGTTCAGAAACAGCGGGGACCTCGAAGTCTGGCTTCTTACTGAAAGAAGGGTTGTACGATTAGTCCTGGTAAATTTAAAAGAGGAGTAGAAAATTCAGTTCGATTGAGTTTCTGCAAGTGGGAGGAGGCAGCAAGGATAGAGAGCCTTGAAGTGCTCCGTGTGTATGAGCGTGCAGCTTGTTAGACAGCAGGGGATCTACACAGGATCCTCCCGTAGATGTTCCCATTCCAGAAAGCAAGCCAGGTCACACCCTTCTGGTGCCTACAGAACTACAGAGTCTCTCCTTCTCTGCTGTTCCGTAAAATTACTCCTTTCAAAAAGAGCATTCATGTTGTAGAGATGGGCAGCTTAACCTAATGCAGTACCTCACTTGCACAGGTCTTTCACTATTGGATGTTGTCATTGTCACCAGTGCCAAGTGTTGAAAACTGAGAAAATAAAAGGATTACCGGCTTTTAAGCTTCTAACGTTTGCACCTTTAGGCTTTCTTTTACTGACACGAAGGCCGTGTGTTTTCAAACAAAAGCCGAAATCCGTGTGTAGTAATAAAGAAAGGAGCTGTTGGGATTTTAAGGGAAAAAAAATAAACTCTCACAGGTTCTGAGACGACTTCAGTGGCTGCTGGAATAAGACTCTTCCAGCCTGAGGGAGCTCAGTGGCTGTGGGTATCTGTGGTCCTTGAAGTGAAAAATAAGTGAAGAAGCATTCAACAGGACTGTTTTCTCATTATCCATTTTAGACTTTGGCTGAAATGAACTCAGCTTGATTTTAATACCACTGAATGCTTTTAGTCTGAAGGCCACAAGACTTTTACCAGAAACACAACAACACTGGTGCTGGAGGAAGGCAGAGCTCCCTGAGCAGCACCCCAGGACAGGAGAGATGATTGCTCTCGAGCCATTGTGCTGCAAGTCAGGGAGCTAAATATTTTTCAACTTTTCCAAGAGCCTCACATGCAAACAACTGTTTCCAAAATTTCCTTCCTCAGTTTTCCTCTTGGGGATCAGCAATTCCAGCTGTTTTTTCTTGCTCTTCTCAGTAAAGGCACTGCAAATGTTCTATCTGGGGTAGAGTCCTTCACGGTTCTCCTTGATCCCAGCTCTAACCTGTGACACTCAGTCAGCGTCTCTGCCTACCTACTGACTGTCAACGCCTTGGCCTCAACTCTGGCCAAAGAGGAGCACTGTGGCAAACTCTCAATGCCCCTTTTCCATCTCTGTCACAGGAGAAACCAGTGGACTAAGCTGAAGCAAACCTCTCTTGTTTCAGCCTTCACCAGTTCTTCACAGCCTTTGCAAAATTGCTTCCGAAGATGCATCAACTTGCTGCATCCTCTCCCTATATATTAACTATGTACTAACCTCAGCCTTCAAGTCAAGTTTAGGGAGGAGCTGAGAGACCTCACATGAAGGAGCTGACTATCCTGTGACAGTCTCGTGTCTGAACGTGCTCCTGATCACGTGGAAAACAAACAAATGTACAACCCACATGAGTGTGTGGAGACAGATCTGGTAAAATTTCTCAAACCTGAGTTTACGTTACCCCCCGGACATGTGCCAAAAGCCATTTTCAGGTAGGCTGGGTGTAAGTGGCTCCTGGTTTGGGGACTCAGAGGTGGCTGGATGTTCACGCACAACACACGTCACTCCACAGTTTGGCTTTGGCTTTTGAAGCTGGTTTGTCTTGGCTACTGGAGCAAGCCCAGCATGTCACCTAGGTTCAGCTGAACCTTGACTGGCATATGTGTGTACCAATCTCGGGGATAATCACAGCATCAGCTGGCCCTTCTCCAGCTGGTAACAGAAATACCTGCTAGTTACCAGAACAGTTATCCCCATAGCAATGGACTCCTCATATGTTCCTGTAGTGAGAAAGTTTGTTTGAGTGATTAGGCATGTATTCATGTGTATCTCCATATGGCATCAATTTCTCCCTCTTTGAATCTGATGAGAGAGCTATTGAAAATGTCCATGTGTACCATCATCAAAGGCTATGCCTCACCATGAGACTGTTTCCAGTCTATCCAAAGGCTCTTGAGATGGCTGTCGCAGAGCAGAGAATGTATATAGCTGCTTCCTATTGATCACTAGATTGGGTGACTATCCTTTTTTATTAGTCTTTTTTCCCAGACTTCCTCATATTGGTTGGTTTCGTTTTCCAATGCCTCAGCTTCTGATGGTGTGGCACTTTCCCAGTCCTACGGCTCTTTTGATTTGCTGTGACTCATATTCCTCTGGCCTAAATTCAGGCTAATTTCCTGGCTTAGTATTTCTCATTGATTTGAGGAGGCTTAGAGCTAGCCAGCAAGAAATGTCAGACACTGACAGTTAAGTGCAGTTTAAGTCCTATAAATGAGTCTGGCCCTTACATGTATTTGTTTCCTAAAACAGTTTTCTTATTTTGCATTTCTTACATAGAATATTGTTCCCGTATCCCTCCTTCTTTCCTCTGTGCATTTCTCTCCGTACCTCCTCCACATGCTCGCTGCAGAACGAAATTTCAAGGAACAAGTTCACAGAGGCAGAGGCTGGGCTTCGAGCGATGCTGGTTGCCTTTCCACTACCTGGGCAGCCTTCTCCCCGTTCTCAGGCATGGCACAAAATGGGCCCCACTCTGCCTGCTCAGTCACAGAAGCTCACACCTTGTGTCCCATCATTACATCCCTGGCTTGGGCCTCTGTAGGCTCTTGCGCCAAGTGCATTTCTCCCTCTGTACCCTGGGTTGCAGCATGCTATTAGGGCAGAGGACTTGAAAATAGGGAAAAAACTGTGTTGAGCCTATCATTACAGCCCGCTTCATGAGCTGGAGGCAAATAAATGTTTTTTTCCATGAAGACGAGACTTGGAAAAGCATTTAGAAGCAATTAGTCAATGAGACATCATGAAAATTCAGGTGATTTGCATTCCAGCTAGCTTAGAGCAGAGGGACATCTGTTATAGCTTCTTCATCAACTTATGCATTTGCATCTGCCTCTCCTCTTTATGCAAAGATACTTTAATCATTTTATCCTAGTGGTGCATTTCAGTCACACAAAGAGAGTCGTGAGTGGGAACAAAGAGATTTGCTTTGACTTCCTGCAATGGTCAAGTGTACTGAGCTATTGCTCACAAACCTAATAAAATAATAGGTATTTAAAATCCTACCAAGAAAATATTAGACGCATGCATGCTATTTCAAGTGCTCTTGAATAAGGTGCATGCTATTTGGTAACATCCTCCGATTAGCTTGTTTAGTCATATGTTAAAGGAATTGCTTGTCATCCTAAATTACCAGTTGAGTCAGAACTGTATGAGCCACAATATTTTTCTTTGGTACAAAGGGTTACAACGTTTTGTAGAAAACATGGGTTGTAATTACCCTTTGCAGCAGCAAAGGGGGAGGGAGGAAGAAAGAAGAAGACTCATTTCAGAGGATTTTATATAAAATACCGAAGTTTATTCGATCTCAGACTCGGTTCTTTTTCCTGCCCACAGGTTTCCATACACATTAAATAGGACTGGGTAAAAAAGTTTCGCCAGCCCTCAACCTCACAGCTGGGAGGCTGGGAAGAGTGAAGGTGTTTAGCGAGGCTTTCCCAGCCCTTTGCAGGGAAGGGATATTTTTCCCTCGCTCTCTGGGAGATGCGGCACTAAACGCTTCCTCTTTCCTCGTGCTTGTTTCCATGAAACCCTTCATGGAGGCTTCACCCTCGTTTTACCACAGAATACGAACCAGGAAAGACTGATAAATTCCTGTGACACAAACTACTTCCTTTTGATACTTCCTCGTTGCTAAAATGGATAGAAAGCAGGTGATTCTGTACCTGGTCCCATGGACTCCACTGCGAATTAGGGATGGCAGAAGACACACCCTAACAATGAAGAAGTGTTGCAATGCGGCCCTAAACCCGCAGCTGCGTAAGCCATGGCAGCAGAGACCGGTAAGGCTGAGCTGCGGTGGGGCTGTTACTTCTCCCCAGTAGTACAGTGCAGTGTCACCGGGTGAAGGTAAACAGTCATTGGGAAAATGGGGCGTGCATCATTTGTTTCTCAAGAAAACCAAACTACTGTGCAATTACTGCCTGTCCTTGTGGTAAAGAGGCACCGGACCTATTTCTTTCCTCGTGCTGATTTCACACCACTTCATATTCATCGATATTTAGTGGAGCAACTGCTGCTTCAAGCCGATGTGAAATTTTGTTCAGAGCCATGATATCAGGACAATAAAAACATTCCTGTCCCTCTCCAGTCTCTCCCCTTTTTCCCCCACTCTAAATACCTAATTGTCCATTCTCTGCTACATCCATATTTGTAAAAATTGAGCAGGTTTTTTTGCTGATGAATATGAAGCTGAGGAAAGGTGGTTATTTTTTTTTGTATATTCAAATCTCAGCTCTAGAGAATTACATGCATGGATTCTTCTGAAGATAGATGAGACTCCTCTTTTTGGATATCTCTCTGCCACACCAAATTACAATGCTCGTTTAGATGCTTTCCACACACAGCAGAAAAACTGCACAAATTTGACTCAGTGTATTGAAATGTTTTAGTGAACCTGTGAATCATCTCATTTCTTTTATGTTTTTATGGTCTTAGTTCTCTTAGAAGTACACAATAAACACATACCTAGTAATGAGCAACACAGAGAATGTAAATTGGAAGCCGCTTTCAAAAAAACAAGAAAGTGTTCAATGAACTTGAAAAAACTGCTGTTAAGAAGTACTACTTTGCATCACTCATAAATCACCTTTTGAACTCAATTCCATGAGAAATCACTACATCTCAGTAATCGATGTCACGGATAAAGAAAATCTCCAGTGATGAGTGCCATATTTTATCCTGAGAGACTGAACTCTTCAGGCTTTAAAGCCTGAACCAACTACTAATGGTTAGGCTTCAGAAAAGGAACTTCGCTTTTAGAAAGATTTCTTTTACCTGTCACTGAAATGTTTATTGCAGACCACTGTTGGAAGCAAGGTGCTTGGTGTAATGAACTACTGAGCTGATATCAGATGTTAATGTGCATATTATGGGAAAGTCGCATTAAATTCTTTAGACTTCTTTAAGCTGTGGACTCTGGCATCAGTCATGGTCCAGCATATTCCCTGCTCAGGAGCAGATCTCCCATTTGGGTCAAAGACAGGCATGACCTGCAGAATTCATTTTGCAGCCCAGTCTTTCTTGAAATTGAGGGCATTTACATCTATAGCATGGTCTCATGACTCCCATGACAGAAGAATTTATGCAGAAGGACGGCTAAACTGGATCTTAGGCATGCTTTGGCCCATTTTTGTGATAAGGCAAATTAACTGTCCCTTCACAGCACAAGCATAGCACATGTCAACCTGGTCCTGGAATACACCTAAAATGAAACGTTCGGATTTAAAACGATCTCTTTTATTAGTGCGATTGACATGTGGTTCTTTAGGTTTACGCCCATTGAAGGAAAGGGCTCAGCAGAGCTGGAGCAGGGTAACTCATTCAATACCAGCCAAAATTCATTTGAGGCCTGACTGCAGGAAGAACCATTTAAGAAAGTGTGTCAAGGTAGTAGTTCTCCCATCTCTTCACTCTGTTAATTGCTCCCTTCCATTTGTTTGGGGTCATCTTCTCTATTCCTTCAACAATCAAGTCACTGAAGAGGATACGGCTATAGGAGTGGTCCCTCTCAATAGACCTCAGGGCAAAGTCCTTCCTGTTGTTTATAATAAACCATTTCAAAGAAGACCAGGCAACATCCATAGGATAGAGATAGTTGTAAGACGAAGGCACAACAAGAAGCTCATGGCCATTTGCTCTAGCAACTTCAGGGCAACACTCAATGCTGGACATGTAGATTGCTGGTGGGACTGGCAGCAGAGTTCCCATCTCCGGCTCCTTGCCATCTTTTGCCCCCACCCGCATCGGCTGTGTTTTATTCCTCGTCACAATTACACACTTCCCATAGGAGGTGGTCAGAGAATCACACAACTCCTGAAAGATACCGTTCTGCTGATGGATGGGCAGGTCACCTCTTAATAGCAGCTTGTACCTCCAGGGCACCCACCCTTGGCTGCTGCCAGCGTGAACAAGTGTCCATACTGGCCAGCGTAGGCTGGCCTCCTTGGCTATTTTTTCTCCTGTATAAGACTTTCTGGAATATCTGTTTCCCCTAAAAAAATGGTGTTGAAACCGTTAAGCTGCAGTGTCCTCAGAGCTCTTAAATACTGCAGGCACTGCCTCTTTGAAGCAGCATCAAAGCAGCCCCTGTGAATTATGTGCTTCAGAAGCAGATTTGCGAAGCGCTGCATGCTGGCCTCTCGAGGCCCGTGAAGGGTGCTTGCAGAGCTCACAATGCACCTGTTGCCCCGGCGCTGCCCCGCGGTGTCACACCCAACCTGCGGCAGCACCAGCAGGGACTTCCAGGTGGCTGATCAAAAGGCATCTTGGAAAACCACGGTCCCATCAGGCCGGGCAGGCTGCAACCGTGCAGCTAGCGGCTTCTGGTCAGGACGTTGCTCATCTTGAACATCATGGTTCCTTCCCTCACAGCACTGAGTGGGTGCTCGGGCCCTGTGTGCGTGTGTGGGCCAGCCAGGCACTGCCAAAAAGGGTCCAGAGGGATGGGGATGTGGAGAAAAGAGCTGCCTAGAGCCAGCATGGAGAGTGAGCCAACACCTGGGCTTTGAGACTAGTGGTAGAAACTATCTCCTCCCTCCCTGGTGAGTGTGTGGCCTCACGGAAGATGTGGTCTTGAAATCCCCTCGGTGGAGAAGGGGGCTGAACTCCCATCTGTCTGGTTATGGGAGAAGGAGGACCTCTGGACCCCCCCACGAGCCTCTCTGACAGGCAGGCCCAATCCCGGCAGTGTGCAAGGTGCTGCCTGGCGCCCAACAGCACAGCAGCCTGTGCGAGGTCCACCACGCTCAGCCTGCCCAGCTCCAGGCCTTGGAGGGGGGAACGAATAAATGACGCCTCAAATGTCGCTTCAGGGTGAGGTATTTTTAGGAGTAACTGGTTTCTAGAGTTGCCATAGTTTCCCACTTTGTGCACCCGCTTCTCCATTTTGTGCTGGCCCTACTGACGAACCCCTGAGGAACCTGCGTTAAGCCTGACACCAACACCATCACCCCCTCCAAGGGTGAGCAACCCTTCAGGGAAACGGAAGGGACTGTGGGGGAAAGCCAAAATTGCTCGTGTGGTGTTATGTGAACACGCAGGCTGAAATGAAGGTCAGAGCAGAAGGCTGGACAGGTACCACCCTGCTGCCATGGCAAGACAAACGGGGGCACAGGAGCAGTGGAAAGTGAGGGCTGCAGCCGGCCTAGGGAGACGGGAACAGTCAAGGGAAGATGTGTGCATCTGTGCGTGCATGCGTGTGTGCATGCGTATGTGCATGCGTGTGTGCATGCGTGTGTGCAGGCGCACTGAGGGCAGCAAGGGTTCGTCTGGGGAAGGCTGTGGAACAGCAGAAAGCGAAGACTGTTTTGACCCATCTGGTTTCTTACCCGTCCCTCCTCCTCCCTGCACATGCACATGCAGAGTTTTACCGCAGGAACAAGCTTGTCAGTACAAGACTGTTAAATTGCTCACACGTAGCTGTACCTACGAGGCTGGGAGTGAATGCTGGCGTCGTCAGATGGGGCTGAACAGCACAAATGTGTCAGTCTCTGATGACGGCACGCATTTCCTTGCCCACCTCTGAAATTGAGATACCCCACAGTCCGCATCATCCCCCCTGGAACAGTTTTCCTTCCCCCTAATGCAGTGGGAAACTCTGTGAAGTCAAAAACTGTGTGAAGATGAACATGGCCAGTGGAGTCTAACTCAGCTGTCTGGATGTTCTCCTTGCTGAGGCAGATGAGTGGTGGGGCACATCATGTTACCAGTATCACGTGGAGAGCAGAAGTCTGAAAATTTGATATAAGAAGCAGCGTATACCCCCAGAAAGAAGCCTATATGGTTTGTTAGATGCAAAATATGGCAGATTCAGACTGCACAGATGAAGAAAAATCCTTGCATATGCAGTACATATTCATATGAGAATACAACACAAAATAATATTGACTCATCTCTATTAGCATTTCACACTGTGGTAAACCTTTCTCTTTTAGTGTTAGCTTTTGTCCTTAATAAATGTATACCTGGAGCATAACCCAACATGAGTAGTCCTACTGGAATTATTGGGTCCTTAGTAAGTGAAAAGTGCACATTTAGAGGCCTGGTTAGGGCCTGAGGTCCTCCAAAACGCTGATTTAGGGACCTCACTGTTCAAGAACTGGATGTGAAGTGTCGAAAGAACTACTTGTAAAGAAATCTTATTCCCTAATTCTTCTTGGTGCCTGTGACAAGCATCCCACCCATGACACCCACTGGAACCACAAGTCATATTCCCTTTTACCTAAATTGAAAGTGTCATTTCCTTGTCTCCTCTCCAGAGGGGATTTACTTAATTGTGCATGAGTTGGAGCATGCCATCCTTGAGATAGACACAAAAAGGGCACATTGCTTTTGTTACTCTTGCTTTCTAGCTACCTTCTGATTGTGAATGGACACCAGTAGGAAACAAGTCAGGGGAACAACTGTGATAGCATCCAGACAGTGTCCCCAGGTACAAAAGTGAGGTAGGGCTTCCCCTCTCCTCCATCCTCTCCTCCCCCTCCGGGCTTGTCCTTGAGGCATCCTGGCCGTGCCAGGCTAAGGACGGCTCTAACACTGCCTGCCTCATCCCTCTCAGACCTGCCCCTGTCACCAGCGGCAAGCAGCAGCTCTGTGCCGCTGTCCCCCGCAGGCTGCCCACGGGCTGAAAGGCGTGGTGCCCAGCCCATTTGTGTGCTCTGAGACCGCTCCATGAGCCAACCCAAAGCACAGCAGCTAAGCAGTTGGGAGACGCGCTTTAAAAGCACGGTCCTCTTCTGAACTGGACCACACGTGTAGGTACCGCTGGGACTGCCCAGGAAAATGAGGCTTGATGTTCCTCAGTTTGGACCCCCTATAGCGAACAGTCCTAAAACCGTTGCTCTATCACTCCAGGCTTTTGTGGTTTTGCAGCATCAAGCTGAGTGACAAAGACAGCCTGCTGCTGTAGGCTGAGCACTTATCTGTGCTTTCATGTGCCGATGAAGGGACTTAGCAAGGTGGATGAAGGAGGTGCAAACCAGCCTTTCTGCTTGCGAGGCCTTAGACACGGGCAAGGTCTGTGTCACTGTATTGCGGTGCTGTCCCAGAAGGACATGGTGATGCTCTTACGCTGTCAGGTGGCATCACTGTGCCTGCATCTCTGGCTGGCCCTGGCTCCTTCAATCCCCATGAATTGGTCTGAGCCTGACTGGTTATGAAAATACCAATGATAATGCAACTGATATGCACTGAGATGGGAGGGATGGACTGCTTTCATGTCCTTTTCAGAGTAACTGTTTGAGAAGTGGATTCTCCTCTGTCCTGTTCATACACATATGACATAAACCCACCTGTTAACCTGCTTTAAAAAACAATTATTCACAGTCCCAGTGTCTCAACATCATTTAAAAAACTTGGGCAGCAGACATAAAGCACTGGGCTGAGACACAAAAATATGTACTTTATTTCCCATGCTACCTTTAGTCTGCTGTGTTATTTTTTGCCCCTTCTCCCTCCCACCCCATGTCTACATAGCCAGTGAGCACTTCGGGGCAGGGACCTTTCTTCCTTTTGTAATTTTAGACTTCTGACATTCCCTAGCAAGGCCACGCAGTGCAAAATCCCTGGGCATAGCCCCTGCCTCACAAGTGCATCTGGGATATGTGAGAAGGCACTTCCGATCGCTCTCTTATCCTTCAGCCATGGCACCGGAGTCTCCTGCTCTTGCCCTGCTGCCCTAGCAGCAAGACCTGCCTCTGGCAGTAAGGCAGTGCCCTGAAGGTTGGGGTTTGGGCACCGGTGCTGGGACCAGCCGTCTTCCTCCACCGCCCCCAGCCCACCCAGCCACTGCACCCAGCACCCACGCGCAGGGCACCGGCCGGGGGTGGTACCTGCCCCCCAGGTGTCTGCGGGTGGTGGTGGGGGGTGGGTTCAGTGGCACGTGGAGCATTTCACAGGGGTGCCCAGGCTCAGCGGCCTCCTGCTTCCTTCCTACCTTCCCAGGAGGTGGGAGGCCTGGCCCCTGCCTGCTGCCAGCTCCTCCATCACTGCCTGGGTACACAACTGGGGGCTAAGCGGTGACATCCCCCCCACTCCATGCACTTTTTTGGTGCTTCCATTGTACCACTTAGCCAAATAACAAATTTACCAATTACCCATGAACAAAGTCCCTATTAATGAAGCAATTAGGATACCAATTATCAGTTACATGCTAATTAACCATTTCAGTAGTAATTATGTTATTACGTTACCAGTCGCCACATTCTATACGCAAGCTAAAAATAATCACGAACCCTTTATTTTAAAATGCCAAATAAAAACATAATGAAATACAGAACATAATGAAATACACATAAACAGGAGGCATGGTGTTAGGCAAACAGTGGATGTTTTTACTGCCGTATTGTATTACATGTAGCAGCTAAAATTAAGTTGCGAATTTTGAAATTTAACATTTTATTTTTATCTAAATAAAATGTTTTGTAAGTTTGAATTTTTTTTTTCCAAAGCCAACATTGAGAACATTATTCTGCATGGAATTTGGTTCTCTTCCAGTCTTACACGGGGTGAGAAAAATTAGGATTCTTTTTCTAACAAATACCATGCCCAATTTAAATAATCTGTTTTCTCTCCTAGCTGTCTGATAAAGTCCTGAACACTAGCTAAAGTCCCATGCCAAAGTAGTATTTCTGTTGTCAAATGAGACTTTCCAAAAGTGTGTAATTTTAACTCTTGATCCATGATGGAACCAATAAAAGAAGCACCTGCCAAAATCAAAGTCGGCCTCAGGGTGGAAACACAGAAAAAGGTGGAAACTTCAGAAATTAAATTAAGCCAATATCGGAAGTAACAGCCCTAAACTTCTTAGAACAGAGCTTTTACACCTGCTGGTGGTTTCCCACAAAGACTGGCGAAGCACCTTGTGAAAATTAATGAAATTTGGGTTTGAGAATTAGGGATTCTCTGCCAAGGTTGAGCTTAGCAGCCTTCCCCTTGGTGGCATCACAGTCATCGCTTCTGCCCAAGTACGGCCACTATTTCAGGTAGAAATACTTGGCCATCTATTGCCTTGGACTCTCTAGGAAGGGGATATCTTTAGGAGTTGAAGCTCATTATCAGATGTGGTTGAAACTGTTATGTACACACATATGCATCTCCCTGAGGTGGGGGAGAAAAAAGAGAAGGAAAAGTTTCAAGGCCAAGGGATTGGCATAGGCTGATGGGTGTGCCTGGGTCTGGGAAGGGGACAGAGCCATTAGGTCCGTTACCTGGGTGGCTGAGGTCTGATTTTAGCTCTCAGTACACGGTGTAGAGCCCCCGCTGCACAGTGAGCACAGGGAGAGGAAGGGCTCACCTCACCCCCTCCCCAGACTGCCCGCAAGGGCTGACTACCCGTAAGGG
>NW_009188854.1:22213-37460 GCF_000690835.1 Fulmarus glacialis
CTTGTTCCCAAGTGGACACCGAAGGGGATATCAGTAGACTTCTGTCATACATCAGCAGTGAATAAGTTTTCAGAATCTGGGTTTGCAGGGAGGCAAAGAGCGCTTTCAGCGGCTGCGGAGTTCACGCTCCAGCCTGGCGCTTCCCTTGCATCAGCCCATCCGGAAAAGCAGCAGCAGCCAGTGCTGCAGAAGGTGAAATTTCACTGCACAGAACCTGGTGAGGGTGATGGGGGTCTGAAACCTGTATCTAACACTCACGATGGAGAGAGAGATTTGACTCTGCTTCCTGACACTGTTACGTGACTGGAAAAATTGATAAACTGGGTCTGCAAACCAGGAGGAATTGTCACTACTGCTGGAAGTCAGGCTAAAGTCTCCTCTCAATGCTGGCACTGGGCAGAAATTGATCCTTCTCCAAAATGGACGGTGATACTCGCCACCTTCTGGAAAACACCCACATTGCGTAGAAGGAACAAATCTGGAACTGCAAATGTTTTTTCTACCTTCAAAACACCTCTCATTTTTCAGATCTGAATAGCTGAGCTGCAGCAATGGGAGCGTGGCTACTGAGTGCAGTCAGGAGTAGCGAGCGTAAATAGTGGATCCTAGCTCAAACTGAGCAGTTATTAAACTAGACATGGTAGTGAAGCCATTAACTAACTCAACTGCCTAATTGGCCTCTGCTGAAGACAGTGTCTGAGGAATATGCACCTGTCCAAAAAAGGAGATGTCTGTGTTGGAAAACTGAATCTCTGGAATTCAAGGAAGAAGTGTGGAAAGCCAAGAGAGCAGTGTGGATTTCATCTTGGCTATCAGCTGGAAGTATCAGCCTTGGAACATATCTTATGAGATCAGGCTGTGGAAATTCCCTTTAAGGATATGGCCCACATGAAGTAAATAATTTCCAGGCAGTTGGCTTGGACCAAACAGTGGCAAAACCCCATAATAATAACACTATATCATGGCAGCAAAGGATACATTAAAAAAAAAAAAAAGGAGAACGAAATCGCAGTAGCAAAACATGAAGCTACAGATGGAGTAAAAACCTGTTTAAGAAAAGTTAGGAAGGAATGTTTCCTAGGGTACAAAATGGTTGAGATCTTTTTTCCTGTCAGTAACAAAAAGCAAACACACACAGCAACATAAAGGAGACTGAATGGAACTAGCAACACCCAGCCCACAGGCATACAATTTTATAGGATTTCATAGGATTTTTGCTTCTATAGCAAAATGCCTTAACGTTCTCGGAGTATCTGCACCACCGGTTTCCAATCATTTTGATTTGCAGACTCCAGAGCTTTTTCCCATGAATGTGTGGACCATGTATAGCAAGCTGAAGCCCACTGCCAATGTTTGCCTCGCCATAGCTGCCCGTCCCGGACCCCTGTATGCCAGGGCTCTACAGGACATAGATTGAACACCTCTGAGCCATGTGGTGGGCAAATACTCCTTCTTGTGTCTGCTGAGGCTTGGTAGCCTGCAGAAGACACCCTGAAAGTACCATGGCACCCCTCTGCTTACTGTCTACCACCCAAGGAAGCAGCAGAGACTGAGGGCTCGGTGGGATTTCGTGATGAGGGGGTTAGCGCTAAACACTGAAGGAATTTGTCAGGGATTATTGACACAACAGTGGCACAACTGTGAGGGCTACAGGTGGGGCTTGTCAGCCCCGATGCTGTCCAGGTGGGCCCTGGGAGGGACCCTGGAGAGATGTCAGCATGTCTTGGCCCTCCTCATTGTCCCGGGCTTTGGTAAAGGGCTGACACGCAGGAAGAGAGCTGCTGAGAAATGCACGACCACTGTCAAAAACCTGCTGCAGACCAACCCTGCCAAGCGAGCAACCAAGTTCAAATGTCACATGTGCCCTCAGACCCTTGAAATAACCTTCCCTCCAGAAGGGCTGGACGTAGGTCAGCTTGCCTCCACCGCTGGGTGCCCGGCGTGGCGGTGAGGGTGGACGCAGAGGCTTGTTGCGGCTCTTTCTGCTTGCGGAGTACGCACCCAATGGGTTCACTGGCAGCTCCGACCCCCCAAATAAATAAACAAATAAATAATAACAGCAAACAGGCACACCAACAGTGCCCCAGCTGGAAACGTACTGGCCCTGCTTGAAGCAACAGCATGCAAAGGAAGGTCTTCCATGCTCCTGAGAGGTAAGCTATAAAAACACATGATAGAAACAGCCGTGAAAGAGCTAGGCCAGTAAGGACTTGATTTCCAGCCTCTCCTCCAAAGGCCTGGGGCTGAAATAACACAGGTTGCACTGGGGTACCTTCATAGCTGCACGTGGGAAGCTTGCACAAGACCGGTCTGCATCTGTCCTGGCACAGCTCCTCATTTCTTGCTTTCATGAATGAAAAATATCCCTGTTTAGGCTCCTTATCCACAACAGAATGATAATAAAAAGAAACCATGTTCATACATTCCTCAGAGCTGCATCTGTGCTCGGCGCTTCAGACCCAGGGTTGTTTTTGCCATCCTGCCTTTGCAGCTCCAGTAAGGCAGTGCTGTTGATAATAACAAAAGTGTTTTTGCTCTCCTTTCCTGGAAGCTCCACCTCGCTTCTCTGAGAGTTAAGCTTCCCAGAATAGAGATAGTCAATGTAGTTTTCAGGCTTGCTGGAAACAATATTGCTGAGCATCATGACAAAGAGAAGAAAGCCAAAAAACCCAACGATGATGAGGATGTAAAATGAGGCCATTATCTCCTCTTGCATCTCCAAGGCTGGGTTGCTGAAATTGTTGAACCGAAGGGTCTTCTTTTGTTCCACAAACATGTGAAGTGAATTCGGCATGACCGAACTGCCGTTTGTGTGGTTGCTGAAAGCCATCTTACGCTTCCACTCTGGCTGCAGAAGCTAAGCAAAACAAAGCAAAACAAAAGAACCAACTTAGCTGGTTAACGCACACCCGTCCTTTTGTGTCTTCTAGTTCAGGTCCTTCCCACTGTTTCCTCTCCTCTGCTGTGTAGCTAACTGCACTCGGCTATCATCCTCTAGCTGCACGTCTTGCATGCAGAGAGCCATGGTGAAAGTCAGTGGCAAGTTAGCGCAAGAATTCAGAGAATCAAAAGCTGTTGCTCTCTGCATGAAAGATGTGCGTGTACGTGCACGGACACGTACTATCCTTTAGGCTGACTTTGTTTTGCTGGTGGCGTAGCGTCAAAATCAGGACATGGGAATAATGCTGCCAATTCCAGCGACTATCTCAATGGAAACAGGATAACTCGGTTTTAGGTACCAGCATAATTCAAACAATAACGCCGCTAAGGGGAGAGGAGAACAATACTGGTACTATAGCCCTGGCTCTGGAGTTGAAGGGCCATTCATGCTAAATCATTCACAGCAAAACCTGCTGAATTGAAAAAGAGCTGTGGGAGGAACTAAATGAATCCAAACTGATGTAAGTTTGTTATCTTGCTGAGAAGGAGGCTTGAGAGAGAAATTATTTTCTGTCAAATTATGATTCTTGAAGTTGTCTTCTTTTTCTTTATGAGCTTTTTTCAAAGTTATTTTTAGCACAAGAGAAACTTAAATCATTGTCTCTAAGCAAACCATGAAATCCTTCCATTCTGAAAAATCTCAAAAAGTTTTGACTCCATCTCCCAATCCCACATCCAAAAAATAAGCTTTTTCTTTTGGCAGCAACAATTTTCCAATTTTGATACAAAACTATGTGTAATTTTTGGTTCTCTGAAATCCCCTTCTTTGGGAAGTACGTGATAATCTTAGAAAAGCTTTGTGCAAATCTGCCCATGAAGTCTTGCCCAGCTGTAAATAGAAGCCAAGAGTTTCATCCCAAAGGTACAACTTTTGCTAATTTAAAGTCATTCACATTCCTTGTTGCAGCTTTCCTTACTTTTCAGCCAGTGCTGATTAACCTGTGTAGCTCTCGTGTTGCAAAGGGTCTGTACAAACTGAGGCTGCAAACCCACGTATTGCAGCAAGAGCTCTGGTGATTTACAATACCTGAGGATTTGACCGCTCCCTTAAACCTCATACAAGAAGCCATTTAAAGAGCTAGATATGAATAACAGAATAAAAAGCTCTGAAAAATTTCTGATGGAGACTAGAGAAAGCTCCCTTAGAGCAGCTCTGCTTGCCAGTCACCCCAGAGACATTTGGCAGTACTAAAATGAGGGTTTCCCTTGGAAAAGATAGTGGCCTGAACCCCAGGTCAGGGCAGCCAGCATCCCCAGCTGGCAGCCTCCTTCCCTTTCTCATCCTGCTTGCAGGCACGGCTGGCAGGAGATGTTTTATCTTCCCTCCTCGTGCCTCACACTGGGATGTTCACTACTCCTGATTCAGGGAAGTCAGGTGTTTCCTCTCCGGTCCAGCTAGGATGAGCCCATCACCAGACCACTGAAGTGCTGATTGGGTGTCTGAAATTGCCTGAACATCCTGGATGATTAAGGTTAGCTATTCCTGGTTAGGTTTCCTCCTTCTTGCAACTATTACCTTTTAATGAATGTGTTTACCCTGCTGGCTGGGTTGTGACTGGTCTGCCTGGAATCTATTAATAGCCAAATAGCCACGACGGGCAGCTGCGTGAGTCAAGTGCAGAGCTTCTGCAAGACCCATTCGCAGAGATGTGCGGGGATTTACAACGGGAACTGGAGGTGTACTGGGGGAATATAATGAATTACAGCAACAGTGGGTGTGTGGGACCATGTGGTTCAGCTAGAGTATAGCTTTTAGCTAACCAGGATTTTATGGTCTACTCAGAAAAATAGAAAGGCAAGATTCCTTCCAGATTCCAAGCCAGATACAAGTACACTGCCCACAGATTACAAAACTCCTCTCTGCCCCAGCCCAATCTGGCGACATCTACTTGCCTGCAGTAGAAATCAGTGATCACAATACTCCGCAGAAGTGAAATCTGTCTGGGTGTTCCCCTTTCAGAGGGCACAATGTGAAAAAGGTGATCTATACCTTGGCTGAACACTAGGTGAAAGTTCTATTCTGAAAAAGATTTACTGAAAGTAAATTGATTTTCTGATAACAATATTTTCTCTGTTGCTCCCCAAACCCACATTTCCCTTCCCTGCCTCTCCAGCCTATTCTGCTATACTGGCTGCCCTGGGTTTTGTGGTTAATGCCATGAGGAGCTGCAATACATTGTGGAGGACCAAAGTTCAGAGATACACTGGTGGTCCTTACTCTTCTTGATAGATGGACTTCCTAACTTTCTGCAATCCCAATGCAAAAAAACCCAAACAAGCCACTGTCTGCCCACCCCCAGACTATCCTGTACCTGGTTGCCACAACTATACTCTTTTGCTATTATATAAAAATAAGGCTAAGCTTTGAATGCTCTTATCCATGTTTACTACTTCCAGTGCCTACTGCTGCCTGCATTTTGCTGAGGGGCTTCTTCTGCACTTATTGTATTGCTTTATGGGTCACCTCAAACTCTTCTCCAGACCCTCGGAGACAGGACAGCAGCTAGATGGACCGTCCCTTTCACATTAGGGAAGATGATGTGTGGTTGGGAACCACAGCTCCACGCTGCCCTTTGGAGTCTCTTGGCATGGGCTTCCCGACTCCTGCCACCACTGGAGTGGGGCTTATCCCTTAGTGATGTGTACAAATGGTTGGGTTTTTAAAATTTAATACAAAATCACAGTGTTTTGACTCACAGTTCCTCAGACTGCTTTCTAAAGAATACAGTGCTTTCTGCTCTAGAACAGTGAAACTAGATGTTGGACTGGCACTTAAAATATCTGCAAGTGTGGGTATCGCTGAGCCATGTGCCACTTCACTGCAGTAAAATCTGCCTGTACAGAAAACATTTGGAGGGG
The DNA here is from genome assembly GCF_000690835.1 of Fulmarus glacialis. NCBI lineage: Eukaryota > Metazoa > Chordata > Aves > Procellariiformes > Procellariidae > Fulmarus > Fulmarus glacialis. The sequence goes on from NW_009188854.1 coordinate 28,013, forward strand.
GAATATGCATTTATGCATTTCTAACAGTTTTCCCTCCCATGCAAAATACAACAGAAAAACAACACGACAGGTACCAATCCCCAGAATACAATAATGAGAGGCTTGAGGCAAACGACATAACAAGCCGAAAGGTCAGAGTATTGCCCTTAACAATCACCCATAACCGTTAACTTCAGTGGCTGTCTAATTCTCCTTAGGCCAGGCACACCGCACGCTGGGGATTTTTAGCCGGCAGGCTGTGGGGGCCAAGCACAAGGGCGATGCCACTGAAAGGGAGAACGTGAGTATCCGCCCCAAAACGAGAAAGAAGAAGTCTAGGGTAGGATCTGCCTTTAGTGGCAAATAAAGGAAGAATTAGTAGCTGCTGTTGTGCCACACAGCCTCTAAGAGAGAGAAAACAGGCTTCAGATGGTTTTGTACAAATAAGGCTGTGTGTCATTTGTCTGTGTATACGTGCACACTCACTCTCCCTCCCCCACTCCCCCCCAGACAATGCTGGAAAGATACTGGGACGCCACATCAGCACTGCTCCGGCTTCAGACATCTGTATTGCTACTTTTTCCCCATCATCATATTAGATACACAGCCTTTTTTCCCATGGCGGGACTCATCCCCTTTCTACCCACTCCCCTCTCCACTGCTTTTCCACAATCTAAGGATCATTTTTTCATTTTGACCATTTTCTGTGTATGTGCAAAGGTGTGTCCCACACACATCAACTAGAAATACACATCATTGTCGCCTGCCTTGTAAGTAGGCATAAGTCCACGCAGACAGACGCACACACACAGATATATGTGCATATACTTCTCCTCTCCCTACACACACAAACACACGCTAAAATATAAAAACACCCACAGAGCTGCATGTATAATGCCATATCTAGCTAATTTAAAAAAAAAAATTACTAGTAGCTTGAGTGTTAAACAGAGCTGATTTTCAGAGAACAGCACTTCAGGAGAAAAAAGATCCAGTAAATGTATTAAAAGTAATGGAAAAATTGAAATGAAAATTTAAACCGGTGCCTACTTATCACTATGTAGAGGAAGTTTCAGACACCCCAGGCTCCATAACAACAGCTATGAAATGTTGTACCTATTCAAACGGCTTACTTACATGCAGGCCTGGCTCTGTCCTAGGAGCAGCACCTCTTTCAGCTGTCAGGCTTGCTCCCAGCTGACCAGTGCATTTAACTATTTAAGGAGCATAGGAGAGGAGTGGCCTCTGCTTCTCGCCTCTAGCAAGTAATCACAGGCACATTAGGCACGAGGGAGTGTCAGCAAAGCAATGTGGTAACAGGATACTATGGGCCTGCGAGGCTCGTACTACATGGGGGCTCCAGGCGAGTGGCCGTGTATGTTCCCTTATCATGCAGGGGATGAGAATAACACGGATGAGGACTCAGTTGCTTCAATACTGGGCAAATTAAAACATAAAGGCTGCTCTGGGCAGGTGGGTGCTCGCTGCTGGACAGAGACAGGGTAAGAGCAGATTGGGGGCCTGGGGTGATTTTTGGTTATTCATCATAATATCTGTGACTTTTTAAGTCAGCGGCTCTCAGAAGTGGGAAAGAAAATAACAGTGTCCTACTGCTCCCCCCGATGCATTTGGCTGATGCCACCTCGTCACGCCAGAGGAAAGAGGCTACGCAGTCTTGCCTCCTCGTTCAGTGCACACCTACATCCCTGCTCGTCCTGCTTTACCCTTCTGGTGAAAGGATGGGGAAAGAAAGTAGCCAGGAGTAGGAAAGAGGATGCTGGATGAAGCAACCTTGCTATCTTTCATCTTGCATCCTCCTGCCCCAACCTCTTATATCCTGTTCTGCCAGCTGGGCATGGGTGGTTTATTCCATTCATACACCCTCTCCATGGCAAAACAGCATGAGTTACACCCCTTCACAGCCAAGTCCCTTCCAGGATCAACACATAACACCAGCCGCGGCTTGCAACATCTCTAGTTTAACTCAGACTTTGCCATGGGAGCCACAGGTGGCTGCTGGTGTGGGGTTACTTTGTGCAACCAGAACAACAGAAGGCAGCTGAGGGAGGAGGAGAGCTCATGCTAAAGCCGGCTGGTTTTCCTTCCGTGGAAAGGAGGACTGTTAAAGGCGAGGGAAGCAGGGCCCGTACCAGCAGGGTATGTCTGCCTTCGGGAAGCAGCAGCAGGGATTGCTATTAAATTGCAGTCAGACAAATACATAAATCTTGCTGTGGGAGTCGGTTCAAACTACTCATTTTTTCACATGTCTAAATCTTCGCTGGATAACACACGGTGCTTTGAAAGTATCAGCAGCTTGTTAGGCAAGCTGCACCTTTGGCTAACAAACTCAGAAATAGGAAGAAAAGCAGAAGCAGGGAGCTACTGGTTGGAGGAAAGGAGACCTGAGGGCTCCCAGGCAGCAAAGCCGATGGGGAAAGAGAGGTTGGGGTAAACTCCCTCATGTGCCTTCCCCCATTCGTGTATAACCCCCCCTGCTGCCAGACTGCCAGAGCTGTTTTACAGCTGAACCCCAACTCTCGGAGCAAAACGTGGAGAATTACTGGTCTAAAGCCACCATCCCTCCAAGGGCCAAAACCCAGCGGAGAGCACGAAACACCAGCAGGACTGTCTGTCTGGTCTTGTACCGGGCAGAGCCAGAGACCCAGGCTGGTTGAATGTGCCGGCAGGACACGGGGCAGTGCTGGGTGGAGGTGCTGGCAAGGGCCAGGGAGTGGAGTAGCTGTAGCTGGGTCAGCGCGGCCCTACAGCAGGGCTAATCAGCCAGCTTCTCTGCAGGGCTCATCAGATTAGACCCAGCACTATACTGAAGTTGCTGTTTTGTTTCCAGTTTTGGAGGAAGCATGGTCAGGGCTGGAGAAAGGTGAGCCTCACACCTTGTCCTTTGGCCCCATCAAGTATAGCTCCTTTGCGGCTCCTGTCCCCACCTCTCTACCTAGCTAGAGCGTGGAGATGAAAAACCCACCTGTTTTTCATACCTCTTCCCTAGATTTGATGATCCTTTTTCTTGGAAAAAAAACCAAATGCAAACGTAAAAGTATAATCACTGACAACAAACCCATTGGTGACAATGGCCATCTGGTCACCTGCACAGCGTGGGAGTATGAGCAACACAGGTTCCAGCATACACCAAAGGTGGGATTTGTTTCACTGCCTGGGACTCTGTGGGGAGCTTCCCTACTCAATGGGGAGAGACAGATAGCCCCGAAGGGTGATGAGTCCTCTCTCAGCACAACGTGCCCTCAAGAGGAGCTTGCTTTCTAATGACTGTGGTTAGTGTCAGCCTCTAACCTGACAATAGTGAAAGTGCTGTGAGATGGACTCCCCCCTCAGTCACACTAAGGCAAAGGATGTAGGATTCCTACTTGTCCTTCCCAAGGCAGGACAGCGAGGATCCCGCATCACCCAGCGGAAGCATCCAGATACTATTCCTGATAAAGAGAACGAAGGAGTTGGGGTAGCATAAGATGTCCAGGTGAGGGGGAGGGTGGAAATTATGGGAGTGCGTCACGGAACTGGAGCCCATTGCAGTGCAGATGGAGAGAGGCATGCAGGCACAGCCATGTCCCTTGACCAGGAATAAGCACTCAGCACCTGCCTAATGGTGATAGCCTCCTTCCTACACCCACAGCCCTGGAAGTCTGTGCCAGTGCCAGGTGGCACCTTTCTTTTAAAAAGGAATGAAAGACGAGGGAACGGATTTGGAGCACAAACATAACAGCAGGACCAGAAGAAGTAATTCTGACAGTCCTTCAGAAGGCATATGGACCCCAGAAGTTTCCATCAGTTTTATAGGAGATAGGCCAGGGCACATCAGCTGAGGATCTTATTCTCTTAATAGTGAAGTTTCATTTTTTTAAAAAGATAACATAAGGAAACAATACACATCAGCAAAGCTATTTTAGTCATATTTTTTTACAAATGTTGGATTTTAGAGTGTTGCCAACTCTGTAGTGAGAATCGAAGTCCTGGAGGGGGGGTGTAGGGGCTGGTGGAAATTGAACTAGTCTCCGTGCTCGCCCTGTTCCAGGGCCAAGGACACCTGGAAGCATGTGCAGGACATGACCAAGACAGGCAGATATGTATTTAAAATCCTATGGGTGGGAATGAGCCAGGAATGGAAGATTCATCATGCTATTGAAGCACCTGGACAAGCCCAGATGAGCTTCAGGCTTGAAGCATTTCCCATGCACACTTTCCTCTGCCGCATGCTAGCATGTTTTCCATGCTCTCACCCCTGTGGGATATAAGCTGGATCATGTCTTCAAGCCATCTTTCCTGTTGAGCCAGGGCGACCTGCCTGCCTCAGAGGAAGTGGGATGAAGGAATGTCTGGATCTAAGATGAGCGACGGAGCATTCCTCACGTGGCCAAGTCCTGCAAACAGACCACTCCGGTCATCGGGGACAGTGGGGTACTGAGGACCTCAACCCCATGTGGTTCCTTGCACACTAGCCCTGTGACTTCCTCAAAAAAAATCTAGGTCATGCCCTGACAGGCATTTACTCCAGGAATGAACCAGCCCCAAGACAGAAACGCTGAGGGGTGCCCTTTCACCAGCAATCCTCCTGGGGGTCTCAGGACCTCCCAAGGTGTCTCAGAGGCAAGCCTGGCTTGCCCACGAGGCAGGGGCACAATGCCCAGGCGACTGGCACCCTGCTGCAGCACCGACAGGAGACCTGCCCTGCGGAGAACTGGAGGAGCCAGCACTGGAGGAGAAATACATTGAGTTTGCAGAGAGTTAGGCAAGAGGTGGGGAGGATTTGTCACAGTACTGAGCTATTTTATGTAGAAAACCCCTTTCTAGGATCCTTGTTGGGCAGGGCGATAATCTGCGGTGTCCTTCTCCCAGCTTCCTCTCAGTGGTGGCTGAGTCATCCTCGCTTCCTAGAAGAGGCTGAGAAGGGACACTCACTGGCGGTGGCTGAGGTTGAGGGCTGCAGGTGATGGCTCCAGTGCAAGGCAGTGCACATTGCCTCTCGCGCAGGTCAGACCATGTCACGAATCGCATTGCCCAAGTTTCTGTGGCTGAGAATGAGCCAGAGCTTTCATTTTGCTGTTGCAATAACAGGCCTTGGGCTAGTCCTGGTTATCATCTGGTGACCTGTTTCTCTCTCTCCATGCTCAAGTGTAGGTGTGAGAAAAAGCTCGTCTGAATCCTTGAGTATTTATGCAAAACACTATTGCAGTCCTGATCGTACACAGCAGCTAAGTGGAAACAGCAGGGTGCTGGCACGTCTGCTCAGGGGTCTCTGCTCCGTGCCCATGCACTGCACTGCAGTTGTGTGGCTCGCTCCTTCTTAACTGTTTTTTCCTACAGGACCTTTAGATATTCCCAATACTCCTCCTCAGCAAGAGGGGCAAACCCTGAATAGCTACTTGCACATTGAATACATCAGATGAAAGAAAAGAGCTTCTGCCTTCTGTGAGATATGCACTGTGAGTCAGATGGCAAAAATGATGTTATTAGACATTGTATTATGAGTGATTCTGATGATAAAAGTCTTAGGCAGTTAAGTTTAGGCTCTTTGTGTCTTTCTTCCTTTTTATTAGCTTTTCCAACATTTATTGTCTGAGCCTTCTAAATGCATTTAGCATTCTCAGTACTCCAGTGTAACAGACCTCTGCAGCTTCTGCTGCTCTCCTACTATTCTCAGACTCTCCCTTTGCCAGGAAATTTTATTTGCTAATGCTGTCTGAGTGCTGCTGTGACCCCGCATCACCGGGAGGCAGCTGTGGCAGCCAGCACTGCCGGGACCCATCCTCTTGCAACAGAGTGCGCTTCAAAGGCATTGCCAAGCACTGCCGACTCATCCGTGCTTCATCCCTTGATTCATTTCACGTGCGGGCTCTGCGCAGATGTAACTGCTTCAGGAGCTGGTTGTCTCAGAGCCACATCCAGGTTTTGCCGCTTGTGACTCACCTACTGACAGTAAAGTTCTGGATATTGCCCTTTAATTGTACCTGGGAAGCAAAAAAGATCCACATTTATTGTGGTCTGATGTTCACGTTTTTGGCTCCTCTCCAAAACACATGGTAATACGATTTGAGTAGTATCACCTTCAGGACAGCAATAAAAGCAATTGCCACTCCCATCCTGTGCTTCACATCCTGTTTCCACCACAGGCTACACATTAAGGAGCTCTTGCCGAGGACAACATCGCCCTGGGACAGCCTGAGCCAGCCCTCCGGCAGCGGCTGCTGGCTGATGGTGACAGCAGGGGACGAGCGGTGCCATCCCCGCAGGAGGAGGCGAGCTGGAGCAGGAAAACCAAGCACAGCGGGACGCTGAAGTCTGGCACCATCTGTCATGGATGCTGATAATATCCGTGAAACTTTGCAAAGACCTTTTCCCCCCCCGTGTTTCACTCCTGATTGCAGTCAGCCATCAGGGTGGGTGGAAGAGGAGGGCACAGAGAGGGCTTACAGCGTTGGAAGAGAAGTCATGTCTGCTGCCCTGTGACTGCAGCCGCCGGCAGAGGTGCAGCTGTGGCGGGGTGGTTACCCTTCAGGGCGTTATTTCTGGACCATCGCTGTGATGAGCTTCTCAGACACCGACCTTGAGTTGGACATTTCTAAAACCACAGGCTAGGCAGCTGGGAAGAGCCATCTGGGATCTGCCCATAAGGTCCCAAAAAAGGAAGAAGGAGGTGTCAGCAGAGGAGGAGTATTTGTGTAGGGCCATGATCTAGGGAGGCACCTGGGTACGGCCACACATGACGGCAGCGGGCCAGGCAGTTTGACAGGTTGCCCCATGTTGTCCCCGCCACTTTAATTGTCTGTTTCCTCATCCCCCTCCCCTGAAGATTTCCAGATAAAATGTGTTAGCCTGAACCACCTGCACTGGGGTTTAACGTGTTTCTTCAGAGCAGGCCAGGACCGTGCACCCACGCAGCTGGCCACCAACTGGTACACACTGGCCTGATCCCTGCAGTAGATGCGGGCTTGGCCTCCTCGTTGAATGGAAACTGTAACGTGGAATAAAACCACAAACACATCTGACAAACACATCAGGTTGCAACATCCCTTTTCTCCTTTTTTAAAACTTCATAGACTACTTAATTCTCTGCAAATCCCCAAAAGTGCCAACCGCTCCTGTGGATAAATAAAGAGGAGAACTCGGATGCAGGGTAATGCACCGCTTGTGTCATTTCCCACCGAAGGAAGTTCAGGAGGGAAGAGGAAAGCTGCATGGAGCTGGAGGAAGGAAGGAAGAGCTGGTACCACCAGTGCAGCCGTGGTGCCCCTGTTACCCCAGGTTCTGGGTATCTTAGTGGGAGAGCTGGGAAGCAGGTCTGGAGCTTTGGCATGGCTGCTGGCCTCTGTGAGCAGCTACTAGATGGATTCATTGCCATTTAACTTGCCCGACAATTGCCTCTGCTGTTATTGCAGTTATGCCTTGGCATCCACATGCTGTGCCACAAAATGCTGCACACATACTATGGCAAGGAGTTTTGCTCATTTTTTTACACTACCAGATCACAAGGTATCAGTTTACATCATTTAACACCATTCCTCAGACCAGACCAGACCATTTCCCTCACAGGACACATGCTGGGATGTGGCAATGTCCTATACGATAGGGCGATGCCCTTTTCTTTGACCCTCGTGAATCCCAATCAGAGGGTGAGATTCTGTTCCCATTGCTGTCAGTGACAGCACTGCCATCAGCAGAGACGTTGTCATTACCTCTACTCCTGCCCAAGCCTAGCCAGGGGGATCGCCAGGGAGAAGAGCTGCCCCACATAGCCAGAGTGGACATAGTCACGTTCCCCTGGAGGGATATGGGAAATGAGAGGAAAAGAGGACAGAAATCTGAGCTGGGGTAGTCTGCCCTTGAGATGAAAGGTTCTGCCTGGTGGTAGCTTCAACAGGCCTGGCAATTTCTGCATTTCAGTGATTTCTACAAACAGAAATAAGGAGCAACATGCACATAAAGAAATCCAGAAGAGACTGTTTAATGTGCACATATTAGTTTAAATAATTTGTCGTAAACAAAGAAGGCCCTCTCTCTATTGCCTGTATTCCGCAGTGAGCTAGCCAACACCACTGGAAATTTGGATTAGCACGAACCAGTATGTTTCTCATCTGCTTACTTTTATTCAAATTGCATTTTATTCTGTTACAATCCCTTTCTCAAGGTCAGGGTTTGGATGGAAAGACTGTTGGACTGTTGCTGTTAAAGGGAGAGATCTCACTTTATTTGAGGGGAGGAAATAAATAGAAGCACAGCAGAGGGTTAATTTTAGGTGTCAGTCCTTCCACGGGCTGCCTGAGGGTAAATCTCTGTGGCTCCTTGGCTGGCAGAAGGTGCCTGACTGATGGGTGTGCTGGTTTGTCTATTCCTGCACCATAACTCTTGCATTTTAAGGTGAAAAATAACAAAAAGGATGGGGAGGATTTGATGTTTCATTCCTCTGCTCTCTGCATGCAGCTCAGGGTCAGATGCACCCCTGAGTCCCCGGGAACGGGACTGCTGGGGGTGAAGCTGCAGAGGCACCTGCGGGACGAGCTCGGCTCGAGCAGCCCAGAGAAAGGATCTTGCCTGCAGGTGCAGGGTTGGTATGAGATTATTGTTTGCACTCTTTTCCCAGATTCGTTTTGCATTGTTAGGTGGGAAGCTGATAATAAAGGCTTGAGAAAATATTGCCAGGGCAAAGAGTCCCATCAGATTGGACTAAGCCTGCTGTTGCCATGGGTCTGAATAAAGACCTCAGGTTTGAGGCTTATGTGCACAACAGTGAAGCAGAACAGATGCTGAATCAACCGTTCCCCTGACGAATTACCCTGCTGCTGGAAGCTGGAGGTGACAAGGAAAAAGGAAATCGGAGCTCAGATTTTGGGAACAATGGGTTAGATCCTCCGCTGATATGGCCCCCTTCGGCTGAGGCAGAGGGGTTATGCTCCTTTGTGCCGAGCGAGGACCTGTGGACCCGTGGGGGAGGCTGGGGAGGGAGGTCCGAAGGCCAGAGGTTGCGGTTTGGAGGGAAACCTGGAGAAGGGTGAATATTCTGCAAAGGCAGAAGAGATACTGCTGATGGGGCTGTGCCAAACAAGCATTACCTCCCCAGCAGGTAAGTGTGCTGTGCTGAACAGCAGCCACCGATCAATCCCTGATCCTTGGGATTAAATCAAAATGAATGCTCACAGCTGGGCTAACGAGCTATGCTTTTCTTGTATAAAAGTATGAAAACGACTGCATCTAGAAACAAAATCAGAACTATCATATGCTAGGAATCCATTTACTGGATGTCGGTCAAAAACAATGTATTTCTGTGAAGGTCAGCTGTGTTTCAGGCTGTATGGTGTACCTGTCGTAAAACTGCTATCACACTCATCAGACCAATACTGAATTAAGCATTTTTTAGAGCAAGTGATCTCACATTAAGGTGTCACATTTTATTTTGCTTTGCTCTTGGTCTTTGTTCTGGTTTAACCCGGCAGGCAGCCAA
>NW_009188855.1:0-215 GCF_000690835.1 Fulmarus glacialis
GGGCGCAGCCTCGCATCCTCCTCAAGGAGGCGGGACGGGGTGTCCGGGCCGCTGGGCCTTCCTGCCCGCCGAGGGCTGCGTGTCGGTAGGGCAGGCCAGACGTTGGCGGGGCAAAAAGCCGTTACTGTGAACACCTCTCCCGGCTCTCCAGAGCGAGGGGCGTGTGGCAGCCCCAGGCCTTCCACAGTGCCCTCAGGCCCACACCGGGGGCCGGG
>NW_009188855.1:334-546 GCF_000690835.1 Fulmarus glacialis
CAGACAGTCATGTTGGCTTCTGAATCCTCAAAGTCTTTTGTGTCAAGTGTGCCCTTAAGCTGTCCTCTATAAGGTTTAGGTATCACAATAATAAATCCTTTTTAATACGAAGGGTGCCAGCAGGAGTGAAGTGTTTCATTGTTTGTTTCTATCAGAGAAAACAACAACATCCTTTTGACAAATACAACAGAATAATGTATTTTTCTTGGTGC
>NW_009188856.1:0-15382 GCF_000690835.1 Fulmarus glacialis
GTGTGTGTATATATACAGTATTGTGTTTTAAAGGCAAAAGCTGCCTTTTAAAGAATAAAATTCAGATGAGTGCTAGCCAGTGAATACAAATCAACCTGGAGCCTGTTGACTTAAGTGCTCATTAAAGGGATGTCTGTTCAAACCCCTTAGCAAAGAAGGCCTCCTGAGGAGATGGGGAATGTTCTATTCTTTGCTGTCGTATTCCCCCCATTACTTCCAAATAAACTTGCTTATGAAGAAAAATGAAATCTAAATTTATCACCTTACAGAGACACCCACTTCAGTCACTGTCACAGGAGGAAATAAGCGCAACCAAAATATTTGAACCATGCCTAAATTTCAAGGCATGTGGTGCTGATGCACCCAAACAGGCGGGCTGAACCTAAATGCAGTCTGGCCCATCAAACCGACGGAAATGCTGCTGCAGTATTCACGTCTTGTACCCTTCAACTGATCTACTCTCATAACCAGTACCATTTAAATTCATCTTATTGTTACCTGGAAGTTAAAGGAAGTTAGGGCCTCTATTAAAATAAATAACAAGCACCAAATAATGGCTACTTCAAAATCATAAGCTAGTTATAAAGAGCAAGTTATTTGGTAAACCACTTCATGTAATTGATGAACCATAACTTCCAAAGATAAAGAAAAAATAATGACTATAATTGCTGAAAATTAAAATTACTGCTTCCAATTTAATTGAGTAATGATTTGCAAATCATTATATTTTTGATTAGCACTTAGAAAAATTCACTGAAATGATCCATTATTCATTTTAGTAGGGAGCAGGTAGAAGTTTGTTCCAGAGCTTTAATTTTTGCAAATCTATTTCTTTTTTTTGTTGTACTAGAATATTAATACAAGTACACTCCAAGATACACTACACAGAATATGCTACACAGTGATTACTTCACTAAGTCCAAAGAAACACACTGCCACTGGCTAATTCACTCGAAGTGCGGTCAGTCTGTTTGCCCTTCTCTGATATGAGACATCCTACCGTGAATTTAAGTTATTGCTAACAGGCTTAAAAAGAAAGTAAGTTTGGTGCCCAAAAAATAATAGCTGCATAGAACTGTTCCCAAACAAGTATCACATGCTTGCCCCTCTGGGCTTATATTACTGGGAGAATTCTTCAATGGCAGCTACAGAGGAAGCCAATTTCTCAATTTATATGCACAGAAACATTTTACATCTATGGGGAGAGGAAGAAGCTTCTCAACAAACTCCAAAAGCTTTTAGTTTACATTAATACAGCAGACATATCTTAACACTATCTTGTATTCACATACGCACCTTATCCTTTTAATGCCACAGGGAAGCGAAAGAAACAGTTCACAAATAAACCATGCAAACTGATGTGGAGCTGTAAACAAATACTCTACCACCAATACAAAATAGCACACGAAAAAGTAAAGAGAAGTCTGTATTGAAATTCCAGAGCACGAGGGAACCCAACTTCGAAATAGCAGGCAATATATATGACTTAATTCAAAACATTCTAAAACTGTACTTATTAAACATCAACTATGTGACAGCACCTCATTAGTTTAAAAATAGAAAAGCTATTGATTCATAGAAACTGCCTGATACGCTTTCTTAGGCATTCATGCAGGCCCTTAACCATTAAAAACAGAACTATGCAAACAGCAGTTGATATGGTGCCTATACAATCCCACTTGTTGGGCCAAAACCTATGGCTAACAGAGACATAACTTCTTAAAATGCGTATGACAGGGCCCAAGTCAGGTAGCAGTTACACTGTCATTAGCATATGAGCTACTACAAGGCAACAGTATTATACAAGGACTGTTCTCACACAGAGGAGCAATTACTAGCTCTGGGAAGAACAGCTTATGGCATGTTCACAATGAAGTGAGCCTTTCACCAAGGGGGTATATCTCTTCTTCTCGATATGTTGCTGACAACACATGGCAGCAGTTCACTGACCTAAGGAAGGCAAAACAGGGTTTAAAAAGTTGTTTTGAAATGAGATGTTCCAAGGCACTTGGATAAAACTACCACACAAGGTAGATGAAACCAAAAGGATCACTATGTTACCAAAGTCAGCAGAAGAATAAGCAAATATATCTTCTTAATTAAGATATACTTTCTCCAGGAAAAGTTGTAAGAAACATAATCTTCCCTGAACAGACATCCTCGAGCTGTTCTGTTGAACCCACCACCTAAACCAGCAACAATGGAAAAAAGAGTAGTCAAGAGGGGAAAAAAAGAGTCAGAAAACTTTATTCCTCCCTCAAAAAAAAAACAAAAAAAAAACAAAAAAAACCAAACAAAATGAGACCAAAAAGAAAATTATCTTCAGCACACCACAGTTCTCTTTTAATACTGATTTCCTGTTTCTCAGAAAGCTTTTGCTTGCCCAGGAGACTACATACATGTAAAGACTTAGGCAGGTTGCACATTCAAGTTGTTTGACTTTCAGTGTCACATGTTTCTAAATCACTTTCTGTAATACTGTCCAAAAAGTCAGTTTCCTAAACAGTGGCAACATTTCAAAAGACCGAGTGACTTTAATAGAAAAGAAAAACATTATTTTTCCAGTGTGGCCTTGGACAATGTTCTAAACTTAATTGCAGCAATGTGTCAAACATACTACCACAAAGGAAGCATAAAGAACTACAGATTAATAAAGCTAATCTCTTCCATCCACTCAAGAGACCCTAAAATTTTTGAAGTAAATCTGCTGATGGAGTAATTTCTCTGTGGTGGTAACACTAAGAGGAGAAAACCAAACATCATCAATGTGCTTGATTTTCCAAGAGAGAGGACATTTCATCATGGTTGACCACCCACAGCCAAGAGCAAAGTGTCAGAAATACTGCAACACCTGATCACAGTATCTCTTTAATAGTTGTATACCAAGAACTCCTAATCCTAATTAGAATCTAAAATACAAAAAAGAGTCAGACCTTTGAGATTCATGAGGCAAGCGTCATACAGCTAACTGAAAATTATGTTTTATGAGCTGTAATCACTGTTTGTTTGAAAACTGGAGGTGAAACCTCAAAACCATAGATACCAATTTAAGGGACTTCCAACACCACGTGCTAAGTGTAGACTTCTACCCAGGCAAGCCATGGGCTTCTCTGAAGTCGCATGACCACAGCCCTTGCCTCCCACCTGGGGCTGAGGATCAGAGTAAGAGGGCTGTTCTCACAGAGCATTGAAAAACCTCTCAAGGTGACAGCAAGAGTTGTCCTACCTCCAGACTCGGCAGTAAGCCAGAGGCAGGTCCTAACTGACTCCTAGGTCAAATACAGCCTGCAGCCCAGAGCGGGACCACTCGAAGCTAGTGGACTATCACAACTGATGGTACACGAGCACTTTTTGTCGCCTAACACCACGGGTAGAAGCACAGAACTACTGAAGACTGTAATTTCTCTTAGACTATAATCAGCTTGCTTGTAACTGGCATGGTGAAATAAAAACTTATATTGGCCATAGAAGCTTTTAACTATGCCCCATTGAACCCACTGAGAGATAGGTACCTAAATCACAGAATGGTTTGGCTTGGAAGGGACCTTTAAAAATCAGCTAGTCCAACCCCCCTGCCACAGGCAGGGACATCTTTTACTAGATCAGGTTGCTCAAAGCACCACCTAACCCACAATGTTTTTCTGTTTCTGAGCTCAGACACCATTTGCACTCTAGCACCTGAACAGCAGATGCTGTGCGCTGAGGGCAGCTTGTATGGCAAAAAGAACTCTTCCTATTCGCAGGAAATGAAGCCAGTCTGCTACTCAGCTGCAGTCGGACTCTATTAGTACTAGATCTTTGTATTAATATTTCCCAATAAACTGCCACTTACAGAGTTCAGAATGCAGTAACAGTTGTTAATAGGATTCCTTTTATTTTCTTCATGAGTATTTACACACTAATTCTCAGTCCTGCTGCTGAAGAGCTGTTTAGTTTTCCTCTCAGTACATATTTGAAATTTTGCTGAAAATCTTTGACCTCTCTGCATAGGAGATGTAGTCTACCTAGTAATACTAGTATAGACAATTACACTAAAACCAGAGAATATGTTAGCCTTTATTAACTGGAAAATCTTATCAGCATGTTTTGAGCTAGGTTCTGTCATGAAAATTGTTGTACAAGGTCATGTGATCTGCCAAAGAACTCTACCTCCCATCACACAAAGTCTCTACTTAATACGGCAGATGCAGACTGATTAGGAAGCCTGAGAAACAAATGCAAATACAAGGCATTGGCTACAGTTCCTGTAAGACATGGAGGAGACATTTGAAAATTAAACATTTGATGCAAAATACCTGCAAAAGTGTTTCAAACCACCTCTGTCTGAAACCATCCCAGGAACCTCCGTCTGGGGAAAAAAGCATCAATCTCTCCACTGCACAGAAAATTGTTTTTATTTTAGTAGAAGTGCTATAGGGAACACTTACAAATTTGGCACACATCAGGTACGTAAAGGTGGATGTACTGGACCCAGTCCCAACTTTCAAGTAAAATATTTTAGCTTTTAAAGCTTTCCTAAGAGTTGCATTCCCTGGCAGAGAGGAGGTGACTGAGAACAGATCCGCCTCTTAAATCCTGTGCTTGGATCAAACTGACCTAGCATTATTTTAGCATATTATGACAATTCTAAACTAGCATAAGGTCTTCAAACATCAAAATCCATTTAACCTAAACTCTACTATCTCTTGTTTAAAACAGGGGAAAAATAACAAAACAGTACCAGGGATGTTTCATAAAAACACATAAGACTTATCCGCACTACAATCCTGGAAGAATACAATGATTCCAAAAAGGTTCAGACAGAGAATCTCACTAACACATCAGTGAACCCAATTCACATGAGGACTACAGGAGAAATAGAAAGTTGGAAGAAGACTCTCTGATAGTAGATATTAAGGTTATATTTTCAGCTATCTCAAAGGGGAGAGGCTGAATCTTATTTTGCTAGAGAGTGGTTCTGGGCGTAATGGAAATGTTATGTTATGACTCTGTTTTAAGTGTGACAGCTTAGAGTTACAAGAAACACCGCTGTGCATCCTACTAAATGAAATAAAAGATATGTGTTCAGAGACTCAAAGAGTGCAAGAAACTTTAGTCCATCATTTCATTCTTCCGTATGATTAATGTGCTAAAAATAAAAACAGATATTGTGAACCGAACTAGGAGTCATTCCACTTTCACTCAATCTTTCTTCCCTTTTACCTCAGTTCTGCAAGCTGAGGTCAGAGTTTACATCTTGAGACACAAGCAGCTTCACTCTCCTACAACTGAATTTAATAAGCCTGACACAGGAGTTACTTCACTGGGGTATGCTTAGTTCTACTGCAACGCTGCTTGCAAAAGACAGGCTGGCAAAGTATATGCTCAGTAAGCAGATAAGAGGAGGGTTTTTACTTTACTTCCCAAAATAGCCCCACTCAAAAACTAAAGAAGGAAAAAAAAAATATCTAGCAGCCTTTCTCTCACTACTCAGAACTAGGTACAAATCTACTGAAATCAATTAAGTCACAATGGTACAAGCAAGAGACAATCAAGCTCACAGTTTCTGAATATAAATACGTTAGATAAGGTACGCATTTCCAATCCCACAGTAACTATCCTGAAATTAGATTTACAACAAATATTTCTTTGCTCCATAGCAACAATTTGCTATCATTCTGCTTGTAAATGGGAAAATTGTTTCTGAAGGTGCACTGCAGGCAGCTTCATAGTTAGAAAGGGGCAAGAAGTTTAAGGAAATTAGGAAAAAAAAGTAGTTTCTCTGATTAACACCTGACAAGGAGTGGCAAAAATAATAGCTAGAAACTATTAATATAAGCATCACTTATGCAACTATATATAGTAATTATGAAAACGATTATGAACAGCCATATTCAGCAGTATCCAAACAGATTTGACACACAAAATCTAGAATGAAGTAGAAGTACTAGCACCTGGATATGAAATAGCTCTGAAAAATGCCATTTGTAACAGACACTATTCAATAAATAGCTTCCCTGACCCCATTCTGGTCATTTCTTTTTGCTTGATCTAAAATCAAGCTTACAATCAGCAAAATAAAAAGTGTTTGCTTCATTTGTTGAATACACTGAACTGAGCCACTTGAACTTAAATGACTTTTAGACAAAAAGATTAAGTCCTAAGGCTATACCTTTTGACCCTTATGTTTTGAAACTGTTGAAAGGACTACCATGCCTTAGGCATATAGTTAAAGCTGCATATCCAGTTAAACAGGGTAACATACCTGTTGCCCAAATGTAAGGAAAAAAGAATTAGAAGGTTTACAGGCTGCAATAATAATAAAACAGCTGGTCACCAAAGGCCTTTCTCTTCTGAGAAGAGGCAAACACACCATAGGCCACATCTTTCTAATAGCCTCTGGATAGTAGTTTTCAAAGAGATTAAAACCTTTGCACAAAAATGTAAATCTGGTATTCCATCAACAAGCTGAAGAGCCTTTTGTTTTTTTCTGTTGTCTGAAGAGCAAATCTAACGATTAATATAAGAGTCCAATTGTATGAAATGTTGCAATCAAAGAAAACGGAGCTGAACACTCTTGAACATGGCTGCAGTCTTCCCTCTAAAATGTAAAGGGCAGCTTTAGTCACTGAGCTTGTCATAAGCGAAGAGGTTGAAGGTTTTTTTCGTGTGTTAGGTTGACACCGTTCATGGTGGTATTGCTAAAAGGCTGTTGGCCTGTCATCACTTCTGTTATGAACTTGTATTTTCTAGAGCTTTAAAACTTTGCCAGTAGCAAATAAATAAGATGAAATTATACAAGAATTAAAGCTGTTTTCTTCAGGAAAGGGATTTCTTCTGACAGTACCCTCTACCTTATTATTATTATTAATTACAGAAAATCTAGCATGTCTCTTGAGAATTTGCCTTCCTCCCATGGACTGTCAGAGGAGCTTAAGTAGGTCTTGAATTGGAAATGGGAAGCATCTACATTGTCAGTACTGAAGCCATTAAAATGCATCCTCATCACTCTGTGAAAAAAACAATTTCCTTGGTAGTCTGTAATTGTCTCAAAGGCTCTATTATAGACAATTCAAGTGGATAATACATTTTTCAAACTTAGACTACCATTAAGGACAGTTATACAATACCTGTAATCATTGATCTTTGTAAACTATTTTGTTGAATATTTGATTTATACTTCTGGGTCTATATTATCGATAAAAACTTTCATAGCTTGGAGGAAAGGAGTAGGTACTGTTATTTCAACAGAACTGTAGGATTTTGTAACATCTGTGTCAACTCCTTTACTTCCAAGGAAAGAACGGTATCCATAAGGTACACCTGTTACACCTCTGATGTGGTACAACACCTACGTATTGGGCACCTTGCAACCACTCTTGAGTATAAATATAATCTTTCCAAATGATGTATTTCCATGCTGCGCTCATCTCTAAAAAAAAGAATGGCATGAAAGAACAAGGTTTTGGGGAAAAGTTATTGATAAGCACTATCAAATCAGCTCCCAAGTCAAGAAGACTCAGGTAAGATGAGGAGTTCAAGACTTCAGTGAGAACAATTTCTAGAAAAATCAGATCAAATCTCAGTTGGGCCTAAATTTACAGAGTATTTTTTGCAAAAGCAAGTCTGTTTTTAATTCACAGCACAAGAAGACTACTTTAAAGAAATAGGAGAGAAGAAAGGTAAATGTAGGATCCAACCTAGAAAGAATGAATGGGTACTGGAATTATTTTTCTTCTTGTAACTCTTTTGAGATATACTTAGGAATAATGTTAGAACATCAATAAAATGTAATTTCTTGTACATACAATTAGAATATAAAGCAGAGAACTGAAGCTCACAATTTCAGTGTGCAAGATACTATGAAGAGAAACGTAAACTAAATATCTACCAAAGAGTACACAGAGGAAAAAAAAGTATTCTGCCTTCCTTTTCTTTACATACAAATACAGAAACGTTTGGGTCAAACAGGAATATTTGTTGTAGTCCCCTGAAAGCTGCAATTATAACAGAAGGAAGAAAAAGAAAACATGAATCTATTCCATGTTGAACTACAGTACTAGAAAAGGGAACGGATTAAGAGCAGAATAACTTCCATGGCTTTGCTATAAATCTTAGAATACGGCTTTTCTTTTTCCCCTCTTAGTAGAAACTTCTAAGAACATACAGCCATTTCTCAATTAACCAGGGCAATGAGGAGAGAAAAAACACACTAACACACAATTTAATCATCTTGTATTACTGCCTGGGGAGAGGCAGGGGGAAACAAAGATTTATGTAGAGAGCAGCTTTAACCAGTATAATGCAGACACGTACCAGCTACAGATCCTGAAATGCCAACTCTTAAAGCCAAGAGCTTTGATTAGGGAAAAACAAGGCCTAGTTAATCCATAAACCATATAATCCACTCTCCACTATGCAAAGAAACTTCTTCAAGAAAATTTTGACATATTTTTAAGGCATTTTTTGCTGACAACTTCAGAGTTACTGAAAAGCCGCTCATTATCTTAATAGATACTTTAAATGGAAGAAATCCTCTCCTTTGCATACATACACATACATGAAAAGACATCCCCTGTACCTCTAAAGCTTTATCCAGGAATTATAGGGTTTTGTAGAGCACTGGAAATTTCCAAACTGAAATAATATTATTTGAAAGATTCTGAAGTCTGTCAAACAAACAGATACCTAGAAAAAAAAATTAGCATATACAGAAAGCCTAATACTATGATGAACACTTCACAGACTGTCTTCTATTTATGACATATAGTTGAGATAAAAGCAATACTAATATAATATATCCAAGGAATGATAACTGCAGAACTTAGAACATAGTATTAGAAAAACATTAACAACAAAAATAAACATAAAAGAAGAAAATTCCTAATGCTATGACACTTCCCAAGATGCCATCAAAATTCAGAAGTTTTCCCAGAGACCAAGATGCCACATAAAGACTGCTATACAAAGTATATTTGCATATATGCGTAAGTACTGGGATAAACTCTTACATGTTGTTAACACTGCCATTAACAAGCACAGCTACTTCTGCAGTTCCAATGTATACATTTTGGAAATCATAGGCTGTTTCTAAACTCTGGGACCTAGAGGCACTCAGGCCATATGTTATTTCAAATCTTGTCCTAACACATGTGTAGACTGCCTCCTCTCTCCACCATCCTGCTTTCCATAGGAAAAGAGTGGTCTGGACAGCAGTAATGGTGCTACTGCAGACTCCAGAAAGCTCTCCTCTCAGGGCAGCTCAGGGACCAGCCTGGACAGGGGAGGTTGCATGTGACAGATTACAGGCATCCAGAAATTTTGCAGTGGTATTGTGTGAGGTTTTTAGGAGATGCAGGCATTTCTAGAGGCATGAAGACTCAGGTAATAGGCAGCTAAAAACACGCTAAGAGTTCTTTAAAACTTTGAATACAATTAGCAGGTGAAACCAAAACCTTTTTTTTTTTTAATCTGTAAGAGAGAACTCTAGTTTTTTTAAATGAAAAAAAAATGGTAGAACTGGCATTAGCGTAACAAGTGGTATAAAAATGCAACACTTTTTTTTTAAAACTTAATCCTTAGAACCTAGAACTTCAATTTTATTTTGTTATTCTACAGTGTTTCCAAGTGCACACAAAACCAGAGTAGCAACAATACTTCTTGCTCTTTATTCTTGGATGTCTTCATTCATGGAAAATGAAGACGTTCAAATTAAAAACGGGAAAAGAATAAATATCATAAAAATATGATGTACAACAATAATAACAACGCAAGTTATTAGGCAGCGGAGTAGCAATTAAGTATACTACAATACCTTAGTGGCCAAAATATTTTCATTTTCCTGAAATATGTTCCCCATGAAACACTGTTTTTAATTTTTAAAGACTAGAAATTTATTGCATTGTGATTAGCTCTTTGTGGCTCCATCTCCCCTGAGCCACAAAGCAAATAACATTTTGTTAGTCCAATAATAATATAATGCTATAGAGAGGATTCAGTCCTAGCATAAAAAGATCCACCATTTCACATAGTGTAATTTTTTGCAGTAATGGCCTTGTAGCAGAATGATGACATTATCCACAGTTATGTCACTTTACAGACATACATGGGTCTACTCTTTTGCCCTGAAGAGACAGGTCAAAGGAGCTTGCTGTATGTAAATTACAAAAACAAAAAAATCTATACCATAGAACAATTTATTCAAATGAAATTATGTGTCAGTGTACTCACGCTCCACCTTAAACCCATTAATTTCTCCCACTTCAGCCCTTCTGATACACTATAATCCAAATTTTGTCATTAAACACACATTATCTTTCATTCCATTCTTCTTCCAGTATTAGTGCAAATTTTTTCCTCTTCCTTAGAAATGTTCCCAAATGAACAGTACCAGGGTCAAACTTACAAAACATCCCAATCTAACAAAGACACATCCTCTCATGGTGGGTCAGTAATCAAATAAAGGTCTATTAGTTTGAATACATACTCTGTGGCAGTTTACACCAAAACGGACTGATTAAAGGAGAACACAATTTTAAAGACATAATGTTCAAAAAGATGCCCTAACACGAGCAGGCAATTTGCAGTATATGCCGACACTGTGAAAGAGAACCTGAGTGAACTAATATTTATGCACAGAAGACAATCAATGCCCAGGAGTGAACAAGAGGGCTGAGCTGTTTGGCAGCAAACCCAATCAGTTCGGCATCCCCAAGCACAGGACTGCTGCAAAGGACTAGCACGTATCTATCGCATGTATCCTTCCGAGAGCGAAGGTTACACAGGGGCTGCTGGAACTATGACACCAGGTCAGGGAACATGTATTAATGAGCTGGGAGAATGAGACACTATATAACGCCATACATATTATACAATGACAAAGTCATGAGTAAATTCCTACGGATTTAGATAGAAAGACTGGGCTGACAAGTAATCAGCTGGGCTTTCCTCTCAGTTGTCTTCCGTTATTATGAGACCAACTGAACATGAAACTTGCCCAAACAAACCACACACAGGCACAGCAGAGGTGAAAACTAACAGCAGAGGGAAAAAGTAATATATAGAGTACTGATACATAACTGGTGCCCAAAGGAAAGCCTTCAAGAACTAGAAATAAACCTGTTTCATCAGAGACACACAATCTACCAGAAATAGGACTTATTCGACAACTTTTACAAAAATACTTCATACACCTGAAAAGGGAGGGAGGAAGAAAAGTAAGAACATATTTTAAAAAGAAACTAGCTATTATATATAACAACAGCAACACCATACTTGGGAAAAAGCAGTGTCCACTTGGATACAAGTTTTTCCAAATTACAGCATTACAGATTTATTGCCAAACTACTATGGAAAATGGCATTTATTATAAGAGGAATTAAAAATTATTAAAAGCTGCACAGGAACAGAAAGTATACATAAAGACAGCAAACATCGATATTGTCAATAGGTGTGCAACCCTTCAAGGAGCAAAATATTGCCAAAAAAAAAAAGAAAAAGAAAAAAGTTGTCAGCCATCAAAAAAAGAGCACAAGAAACAGAGACAAGCATTCCTTACTGATTATGGAAGGAAAGGAAGCCAAAAGTGAGATAAATAAAAATCTTGATAAAGGTTGGTACCTCAATGAACTTTGAGTCAGAACACTGATTTTATTATTATTATTACGGATAAATCAAGGTCAGGAGTCTCTGTCAGAACCATTATAAGATACAAAAATGATCTTGGTTAAATACTTCTCAGTAGTCTTGTGAAAGGAATGAGGATCAATACAAAGAGGTACAGAAACACATTACAGAAGCAGCAACAATCACTAGCAGTCTCTACATTGTGCAAAAGAAAATCAGTTGTCCGTAATGAAAGCAATAGATACCAAGTTTGAAGGAAGAAGATATTTAGCTTAATTGCTTTTATGTTGTTAGTTAACATAGTTCTTGGTCTTTAAAAGAGCAATGATCATATTGTGAAAATTTTCATCACCATTAAGGTCTGTTGCCAACTAGGAAATAAATAGATAAATAAAAGAAGTAAAAAATTAGTTAAAAATAATAGCAACAACCAACACCCCTTCCCACCAACTTTAGAAGTATAAACGTCAGTATTCAAGAATAAGATTGTCTCTCGGAGAAAATATACCAGCAGAACTCTCAGAGCAGAATTTTGCTGATAAACTGTCCTACCCAGACAAATTAAGGTGTCCTTAAAAATTCCACTCCCAAGTGTTCAACCAGCCAATTCACAACAAGGCTACATGAATGAATTACAACCACTCAGAACAAGCGCTGCAGAGTTGGGCCCAAGATGGCATACAGTGTAACTACTGCCAGAATGCAGAATAAAAAATTCAGGGTTGATAATGTTGTTTTTCTTCTTAAGTAAAAAGAAAATTGGAATGCAGCAGCTGGAAATAGTGTTATTATAAGGGAAAACTCTATGCGCCTTTTCTTTGTGTGAAATTCTGTTCCATTTATGACACATTATTTACATTCAAAGCAAAATAATTGGAACTTCATACACAAAACAGTGTATGTAGCCAACAAATATAAAACCTTATCATCTACAAACACATTTGAAAATCTGCGTTTAGGCACAGAAAGAGACTAATTTTTATAAATGGTCAAACTCCTGTGTGCATCTTTAAAATCACTAAACAGAACCTTTAGACTTCCAGCACCTTCAAAACATACCTCTCCACCTGCTAAAGGCCCTCTATCCAATTGAATGTGTGTAACAGTCAGAAAACGAAAGCCACATTATTAACAGTGGAAATTTGAAATCTCTTGGGATTCATTTATTTAGCATGTTTTTTTTTTTTTAAAACCAAGTGCTTTGGGTCTGCTGCAACTAATAAATAAATAAATAAATAAGCACCAAAAATGCATTGCACTTGTGTGTAATTTATGTGCAATATTAAAAATCAAATCATGGATCTTTCAGCTTGGGAGCATTCCTCTGTTAATTCCCCAGGGAGAAAAAAAGACCATTGTTAATGCTGCCCATGACATTTGGAAATGTGGTGACCATAACAGAAATGAAAAAAAACCTGTTCTACAGATGCTGAACTAAGCTCCAATTCTGTATTATTCTAACCACAAACAACAGGCAACCATGTAGACAATTTGCAAGTCAATCATGGCAATACCAGAAGTTAGACTCTAGGTTAGTACGTTTGTTGTGTCCTTGCCAAAATTTTCCTTGCTGTTAAATTAAAATGCTAGCTTTCAAGCCTATGACAAATCTTATTTACTCTATTTATGGTCAGTTAATTCTTAATGAGGAGCTCTTTTACTTATCTCCAAAATTTGCTCATGAAGGATCTATGAGGTATTTTAATCTAATAATATCCTTAATCTCTTTGGTTTTGCAACAAGGAACAAGTACAGAACACAGGGGAAAGACAGTATTTTTCTTTCCTTCTTTGTTCCCCAAAATCAGAGGGAAATGGAGAATGACAAGAAACTAAGTTTCCACTACCTAGAAGCAGAAAATAGGCTTACAAGATTGCCAGTTTATAGCCTAAGAAGATTAATTCCTGCACTTAAGCCATAATAGAGGACAATCTAGAGAGGACTGATGTTTAGTTGAATTGGTGCTATTTGCTCTGATGCAGAAGAAATAGGAAGCTGTTTTAACCTCCCATTCACACTGTGAAATAAAAGACAGCATGCACATAAGCAAGCTCCAGCATAGAACTCTTACCAGTTTTCTTGTAACAGCAATCTCCTAGGCAACTTGTGCAATGAAGGTAAGAGTACATTTTTTACTTCTGACCTTGTGACAATGGGTAACACTGGGGAGAAAGAAAACATGCCAAAACTCTTGTGAATTTCACAACACTGCAATGAATTTAACTGCAAGTTAATTTCTTCTATACTATAGACCAGAGATTACCTGTATGACTAGCTACGCAGGAGTTGCTTAGAATTGGCACACAAGGACCAGCAGTCTTCTCCACACAAAGGAGACAGCAGCTGCAAAAGCAGCAACTTCTGATCCCAGTTGCCCAAACTACTTCTTGCCCCTCTGTGAATGGTCAGAACAAGCTGGCATACCTGTGCCTGTACAGCCCAACGTGACTTTGAGTTATGGTGGAGGTATCTTGCAAAACTAAGCTGCTTTAGAAACCCTCTCTTAGATCTACTTGAATATGCTGACTTATCTTACGTAAAGATGCTGTTTCAGAACACTAAGGGACACCGGCAAGGATATAATTTACATAAAACAGTCACTACTCCTAACAAATATGTAAACAAAAAATAAATACATGACTAAACTTTCTATACTAAAGTGTCACGTTCTCTGCACATTAATTTAGCTTTAGTTCAGCTTTAAGCACAATGCTAAGAAACATCTTATCTTTGCAGCAGTTTTCCTAAGTTCGTCAGTTAGGAAAGGTTAATATTATACATGCAGCTTGTACAGAATATAATTTCTAATTTAAAATATTTTCAGCCCCCTACAAGTTTAGGCACAGATCAACAAAGGCAACATTCAATCCTGTCTGTGTTCTGATGGTGGGGTAGCTATTGGCTACAATTACATAACAAAACCACTTGTCATAGCTCAAAATACAACTATGCAGTAAGTTGAGAAGATAGATCCCAGGGGGCATTACTCTAGTTGTATATTTTGTACAAATCCAATAGATTTTTCCTTCTGCATCTTCAGCATTGGTTTTGTAAGTTTTTACAATATGCTAAAATGCCAGGATCAGATATTAAACAGTACAACTGTAACAAAAGTATTTATTTAGGTATCAAAGATCCTTAGCTTCTGTTCTGTTTTTTTATTTTTTTATTTTAGCCAGCTAACCCTGTACTGTGTGTGTCGGATAAGTGCACACATAAGTAGGTTTCATAGTTTTAATTATACTACATACTAGCGGTTAGAACAGTAGTCTTCCGTAGGAAAAGACTAAAGCATTTTAAGAAAAAGCAATCTACTGTACAAGTTCTGAACATTTATTGTTAGGATTTGCTGTAGGAAAGCAAGTAGAAATTTAACACTATAATAGCGTTGGTTTTAAAAATAAATAAATAAATTTTAGAAGTACAGCAGTACACCAAAAATTAAAATTTAGTTATTCCTTTTCCTCTCGTTTACACTACACAGTGAAGTGAGCACCACTTATAAACTAGGTTAACTAAATCTTGCTGCATATGTATAATAAAGCAGGATGCAACTGTAATACACGAGCACAAAGGCTGTTTTTTCTATTACAGCTGGAGTTTCCTACAAAAAAAAGGTCCTTCGATTAATTTTACCTATTAAATAACAAGCTGTCTAGAGGTGCTGTTCACATATTTTACTTACTAAATGAGAACACTGTTTTCCAGTGTGCTAATTTCCTGGCAACTAGAACCACAGACAAAAAAACCTAAGATGTCATCCAACAGCTCAAAGGGA
>NW_009188856.1:15398-18537 GCF_000690835.1 Fulmarus glacialis
GTAATCCAAAAGGAGAAAGCTCCAGAAGAAGGGTGAACCACATTGATTAGAAGAGCTGAAAAAAGGGTGTTAGATAACACTTCAAATGATGATACAGAACGACTCCAAATGAAAGGGATGAAGTACTTCCACCAGTAGTTCAGGGGCAAGAACTTCCCTATTAAAGGTAAGCTGATATATCAAGGTGGGACTCAAGGACAACTTAATCAGTCTCAATTATGTTAAAGAGATGGGGGAGATAAAGTCACAGAAGATAGGACTCAGCAACACTTTCACATAGCCTAGCATTAGCCACTACACTGTATGGATGCAGGTTCTATAGGGTAATGCTTGGATTGTTTCTGAAGTCCAGAACCTTGTAAGTGCCTGAGACCTCATTTAAGGATTTTACACTCACAGTTATGAAGTATTCACAAATCTTCCTATCAGAAGATATCCTATCTTCTTTAATCAGAAGCAAGTATGTGAGCTATAGAAAGCAAGTTCATGGCACATTACATTAGATCAATTTAATGTTCAATTTTTCATCATTTATAGATCAATTAATATTTATTCTATAAAATCGTCAAGGTTTAGATGAAAACTTCCAAAACTAGTCACACACATTTTCACACTCTACCTCGTTGTGAAAATTATTGCAATACCTAAAGCTTCAGACTCTGAAAAATGCAATCAGCTATGGAGGTACTTTAAAAAGTTACAAAGTGTAGTTATAGATATCCAATATCAAAAATTTTGTTTGTGCTCTTTCAAAAGAAGTAATTTTATGCAGATTTCTATAGCTTCTAGAAATATGTATGTAATTCATTTTATCATCTTTGATAAGCACCATGTGACACACTAAAAATTCTGTAAGAAAATTAAAGATAAGGATCTTATTTCTCATGTAGGTTTACATCAATATAACCATTTGTCTCATTCAGAAGGTCTACAGCAGACATGTCGAGCAGGAAGCATCTAACCTGTGCACCCCTTATTTCATTCCTTCCCCAAAATTATTCCAAATTTCTTGAAACATTTAGGCATCTTGGGGAAGTCCAAGCAGTCTCCTGACTGCCTTTTTGCCTCCTAAGGGTCACAAGTTATCATGAAACAAACAGGGTCACCAAAAATTATGTTAAAGTTGTGACAGAACTCAAAGTATTTCGAGGATGAAACATACTACAAGTCCTCTGAAAGGAAGTGTACATTATGAAAATCATCAAGGTGGTGTCCCTTTTATGCCTCTGTACTGGAAGACACTTAAGAGTATTTTCAGTTGAATTTTATACATAATTATGGCTTTCATCACAGCTGAAAGATTACTGAAATACAACACCTTCTTGCTATGCAACTTTTTAAAATAGAAGAAATCACATTGCAGCATAACAGTAACTAGGGGAATGGAAAGACAACACAACAAATATTTATCAGTGCAAAGGATGCCTCACATATAGGGATAAAAATAAATTATACCAGCATGCATAAACTCTTCATGTAAGTATATTTTATATATAAACACACAAAACACCATAATTTATGTCTGCTATTTTATCTGTATCCAGAAAGTAACAAAGTATTTCTCTGGAGCTGTACTTTACAACAGATAAATTTAATAACAGCAAGGAGTAGGTTTATACCTTGAGTGTCTCAATCTTGGCAAACTTAGGTCCAAGAATTATGGATACTTTATAATTACTTTCCCAGTATGAGGTAGAGTTCATAATCTAGAGTATTTTAATGCTTCTTCACTGTATGAACCCCAGGAATTTGGAGAACTAAACATGTCTCAGAACCTCAATTTGTATTGTTTTTCCCTGTTTGGAATGTTACAGAAATGCAATTTCTAATTATAGACAGGATAGCATCTGAGAAAAATGTCTTTAATTCCTAGAATACTGTCCAAAGCTAAAGCACCTATCCTTTAAATACCTGTGCACAACACATTCACTTAAAACCGATACAGAAGTCTTATGTATCCGTATTGATGCCTAAATATTTATATTGCTTAGCTAGATTGTCCTGCTCAGGTGAGTATTCCGTGTGAAACAGATTTTCAAATTATGCTAAAAAGCAGTAGTAACTAAAAAAGCTTTCCTGAAACTTCTAAATAAGAATGAAATTAAAATAATTGGTTCTGGATTAAGAAAAAAAAAAAAAAAAAACAAAAACATAACTCCAGGCTATTTGAGACTCCAGTGGTGAAACTGAAAATGAAACTAAAATAACTCAATCACTGTTTTGCGTAGCATATTGAGAGTGCAGATGAAGCAAACAGCAACCAAAGGCTCTAAAATGCTTCAAATTATTCGTGATAGTGTGAGCAAAGTCGTTTTTGTTTTAAACCATGATAACCGAATTGCCTTCACCTGTTACAGGCATGAAGGAGGGAAAAGTCCACATTTCCTGGAAACAGCGTAACTCATTAGACATCACAGCAGTCTTTCCAGAAACTGCAACAATTTGGGTTTTGCAGAAGGAAGGCACATGCCTCAAGTTCACACTTTTTAAGAATTCACCCACATCCAAAGCTGCTTCCTGTGCGACTATCCACATCGACTATTTCAAAACCGAAGTCACATACAAAAATGCCCCATTATTCTACAGGAGACATGCAGTAGAAGGCTCTGATTCAGCAAATAGTTACGAGCAGACTTAAATACTGTTCTAGACACGCTGACTATTCAAACCTAACCCTGCAGAGCTGACGGTCTACTGATACAAAAATTGGGAGATGACTACCACAGGGGTTTCCAGACTTTTCAGTTGGAGACTGCAACTCCAAATGCTTAAAAACTCTCCCCTGCAGCCCGCACGGCACAAGCAACCCCTCGGGTAAGGGACCGGCTGTTCCCGGCCACCTCCCGCAGACCTCCAGGCGCCGGGCAGTGCCGCGGCCCTTGGCCTCCTCCGCCTCTGCAACGGGGAAACCCGTTCTCTTTCCTGGCTTTTAACCCCAATTTGCCCGGCACCTCTCTCCCCAGAGCCACCCTAACCTCAGTCGGTCCTACACCGGTAAGGGTGAGCGCCCTGTTCGATCTCAGCCCGGATCTTTTAATTCATGCTCAATCTGCCCACGAAAGGCAGGGGGTGGCGGGAGGAGCAAATAAATCGTTTCCTGTTGCTTTAATCCCTTCAGCTGGGCTCAAGCAACGCCGCC
>NW_009188857.1:0-6707 GCF_000690835.1 Fulmarus glacialis
GCGGAAAGACGAGCCAGCGGGGAAGAAGACCAGCCTGGCTGAACAGAGAGCGGCACTGGTGAGGCCATACTGTGTATTCAGTTTTGGGCCCTTCACTACAAGAAAGATATTGAGGTGCTGGAGCGTGTCCAGAGAAGGGCAATGAAGCTGGTGAAGGGTCTGGAGCACAAGTCTTAGGAGGAGCATCTGAGGGAACTGGGACTGTTTAGCCAGGAGAAAAGGAGGCTCCGGGGAGACCTTCTCGCTCTCTACAAGTACCTGAAAGGAGGTTGTAGTGAGGTGGGTGCCAGTCTTTTCTTCCAAGTAGCAAGTGACGGGATGAGAGGAAATGGCCTCAAGCTGCACCAGGGGAGGTTTAGAGTGGATATTAGGAAAAATTTCTTCACCGAAAGGGTTGTCAAGCCTTGGAACAGGCTGCCCAGGGAAGTGGTTGAGTCACCATCCCTGGAGGTATTTAAAAGATGTGTAGATGTGGTGCTTAGGGACATGGTTTAGTGGTGGACTTGGCAGTGCTAGGTTAATGGTTAACCTAAACGATTCTATGATTCTGTGACCTATGGTGGGACATTTCTGCAGTGTACACCAACAGAGACCTCAAAATAAACCTTTTAACACAGATTACAATTTGAAGGATCATAAACAGAGGCTTACTTCCACACTAAAAAAAAAAAAAAAAAAAAAAGTCTGCCAAAAGGTTCCTTTGTAAAATGCAGCACTTGGACATACTGTGAGATCACTTTGCTTACCAGCTAAATTCATTAACCTTTGTTCAAGGACTGCTAACATGAGTTACTTGTTTTTTACAGCACTGAATAAGGGCAGATGTTAGGAAAATGAGTATACTTGCAAAAGTACTAGAGACAAGATTAAGTGGCAGTAGGTAACAGAAAAAAGAAAATGTTTTCCAGCTGAACTCTACGGAAACAATACTGAAAGGAATTCCAGTATCCAAGTGAAGACTTTTGTCAAATACATTAAATAAAAACACTTTGGTATTTTTCTTTTTACATTGCTGTTATTGGTTTTTAAGAAAATAATTTCACTCTGATTCTGTAAGTTGGAAAAAATTGGTACCCCAGGATGAACAGGATGTACAAATATCCTGAAACTACCAACTACATACACCTGAAACGTTATTACCATGAGATACAGATCTATCTTTAATCCTGGCTGATTATTGGCTTCTATTGCAAGAGACACCTTACAGTGTACATGTGGCAAATCTGATAGACAAGCTGGTTTTTCTCTTGTCATAAATAAACTGTGACATCGAAATAAAATGGAACTAGCAAAACCATGATGGTTTCAAAATACTCCTTTATCAAAGGCACACTGGCTTCTCTTTTCTCATGCTACCACAGATGAAAACTTTAGGTAACCAGAAAGGTATTGTCACTTAGTCTTATAGTTATCCTCCCAAACGCCCCACTTTTGGAAAATGAATCTTTATCAGTGAAACAAACCAAACATTTCTCTTCACAAAGGTGGGAGTCCAAGAATAATTGGAGATTCTAGTTCTTACTAAACAGATACTCTACACATCAATAGCACTGTAACTCGCTATTTTCTGTACAAAGCAGCCAAGAATTCAATATATTATAGTAACTGACCCATACCCTAACACATACAAATGGTTGTTCTACAGCCTTTCTTCTTAAGCTTACTTAGGTGCGAAGCCCAGAAGTCCAAATACAAGTGAGGCTGCAAGCATAAGGATTTAGGAACCACGTCTCCACACTTAGAGCTAAAGGACAGCAAGGTGAAGGTATAATAATGTGCTCTGGCTACATATACCTACACAGGGAGAGATTCTGATGCAACAGTTCTGTCAATTCAGCACATTCATCAACCCTAAAAACAAATTATATCTGGGAATAAGGGTTACAGAGCATGCAGATGCGCAGGGTAACCTTATTGTAATTGTGTATTTGCTCTAAAATATATATAAACTCCAATTGCCTTTGTTGTTCTCTGAGTTCCAGAAGCCTCCAGAACTCAAAGTCACAGTGTATGTTTATAGTCAGACCTTGCATGTTGCATATATTCTATCATTTGTAACCCCGCTAGGCCTGTGTCATTTTTCCACAATAATGTTTTCTAAAGTAACAAAATACACAATTGACTCGCTCAGTAGACAATCACCTAAATTGATCACAGAGTTGACATAATATTACTGTCAAACTCTGACAAAATATGAGCATGTTTAGCTAATGCTTTGATGGCAATTTTATGTTACTATCACACCACCTACAATTCTAAGTAATCATGTTCCATTTTGGAGATAAAAATGGTGAAAGCTCAGATGCTTACGAGAGAGAAACCACTGTATTTCACAGGAGATCCCCTTGATCATGCTTCAGAAGGTATAGACACATACCTTTCTAAAGTAGATAGCAGACAATGTAAAAGCTTCCCTAGTACAATTTTTCCAGACACATCTCATGTCTATAAACATAGGGAGAATAACACACTATGGTTCAATGAGACATGGAAACTTCCGTGGGATGCAACTGTAGCTTGGATTATGGACTAACTATATTATGTTCAAAACTCCTTGCTGATGACCACTGCACAGCATGATGGAGTACCTCAGCTTGCAAGTAAGTGGCATAGGCACCCATGCCATGCTTTCAGAGTTGCCATCTGCTGCTCAAGCAAAAGAAAATCTATGAAAAAGTAGAGCATATTCTCACAGAGTAGGATGCTGCATAGCATGCTACAAGGGAAAAGCACATTTTGCTACCGACACTGAGAAAAGGTATTACTATAAAAAAGCTCCAATAAATCAATCAACCAACAGTAAACAAAGGATTATGGACCCCTTTTACCTACAAGCATAACTTTTTAATTAGTCAATATGAGAATTAATTGTACTGTGAAAAATGCTTTTTAATTACAAACATCACAAGTTTTGTGAAATAGACTTTTCCTAAACAACCTGGATGACTTCAGGCTTATTTTCCTTTTTTAATTTCAGTTGGCCATTTTTTGAAAGCATCCAAACATAGGACAAAGTAGTTCCCCACACTTAAAAAATTTTTCATACTTTTTTGTGGATGGATAATGTAATAAAAACTTTTTGAGAGCTTCATATCCACATAGAACTTAGTTCTGGGTTAACGTACTTGAAATGATAGATTCTGCATTTTCAACACACTGTTTCTTCTAAGATTTTAACACTCCTAAGCATTCAATTCCTTAGTCTAGGAAATTATTAACAAAGCTGTAAACTCATAGAAACTGGGATAGAGTATATTGACAACTTCGTTCTGGACAGTGCATGAGATCTTCCCCATATTTTAAAAAAGTCATTAATTTAATAGTACAGTAGGATTGATATCAGAACATTGAAATCTTTGGTGACAGATAGCTATGAACATAGGCAAGATCTGCTATGGCTGCGGGTTTATCTTTATGATGGCTGTCTGATAGCTTATAGAAAGTGAATTGCATGCACTTGAGTAATTGCCTAAAAAGACATAAATTAT
The DNA here is from genome assembly GCF_000690835.1 of Fulmarus glacialis. Lineage (NCBI taxonomy): Eukaryota > Metazoa > Chordata > Aves > Procellariiformes > Procellariidae > Fulmarus > Fulmarus glacialis. The sequence continues at coordinate 3,489 of NW_009188857.1, forward strand.
TGCAGAAAAATCACAAACCTGGGGGATCCAAACATGTTACACTAGCAATACACACTACAAAAAGTGCACACATGGTTTATGAACTGCAAGAACCCTTCCTTCTAGCAACTGCAACTTCAAACACTGTCAATGGAAAAACTCAAGGTTTGGGAACTCAAGCACTGACTTGTTTTGTACCAACGCATGTATAAATATTAAGTAGACCATGCAAACAAAACTCTCTTCTGCCTGTCAAAAGTGGTTGCCTCGGGGCTGGGGTGGGTCATTTCAGCTCGCACTAGAGACTAGACTGGCTATAGGCCTGGGAGACTCCAGCAACATTAGCAATCCCTGTGCGCAGAGGACAAGAAACTACTCAACCTATTGTCTGTCCTGCGTGGTCCCTCTCTTAAATAAATGGGATGGCATCCTTCAACACAAGCCAGAATTCTGTCACACAAAACAACAAAAAGTCTTGTGAAGTATTCTGGGTGAGCCTAACATCTGCTCTGAAGTCAAGAGGAGTTAACCAGGCCTGCAATGAACAGTGGCAACCCCATTCTTAATGCAGTACTTTGTAATCAGCTATAGAGCTTCTTTCACCCAAGGGCTACCAAGTGGTTTACCATCGCTGTGCTCCCAAAAACCATCCCTCCCCCAAATAAACAAAACAAACAAAAAAAGAGGCTAAGACAGTCAAAGGATAACCATGTTGCCTAAGGTCGCAGAGCATTTTAACAGAGTATTATGGGTGTCTCACGCTCCTCATTCAACCACTAACCAATACCACTGTCCAAGGCTCTTTTTCAGCCTCAGCGTTACACAGTATTAGCAGAACTACCATACCACTCACAAGACATAATATAAAGCGTAACTGGAGATGTATTAAGAGATCCTTTAAGTACAAAGCATTATTAGAAGTTACAGCTACTATTACTTGAAGCTTTTTTTCCTTCAAAAAGCATAGCATTGGTACATTACCTGTCTCCTCCAGAGAGGTCTTCAACACTTCCAAACCCAGGGGTTGGCATAGGACATCCCATGTGCTTGAACTGAGCTATGCGAGGTCTGGGAGCTGGAATTTTCCCATGAGACTTCTTGTGTTCCTGCTCCTCTTTGACCCGGGTGTTCTCCCTGTCACAGATGAAACACTCGAAGCCATTCAGGTAATTGGGCAGAGTCATGTCATTCACACCCCACTCCCGCCTCTCCAAGCTCTCTAGCAAGAACTGGTTTTTGATTCCACCAAGGTTTTTATACTCTAGATACTTCATATATTCCTCTCCATTCTTGTCCAGGAAATCAAGATACTTTGCCAGCTCTTGGGGGCTGTCAAAGTCATCTATAAGAATGATGGAGAGGTTGTTTGGCATCCAGTCCCGCACAGCTGGGGAGCCTCGGTATACTGGGACTGCACCCAAGTGCATTGGACGCCACAGCTTCTCTGTCATGTAGTCATCACATATGGCATTCTCCAAGGCCAGATGAAACTTGTACCTGGCGATAAAAGTCATAAATTCAGAATCTTCTGTAGTGGCTGTAGAAGTGTCTCTCAGTCGCTCACTAGGAAGCTCACGGTTATGCAGGCATTTCCCGTAGGAGTCAACCTAAAATAACAACCGGCACCTTTACAAAGTGATTTGTTTGCCAGGAGCTTGTTTTCAATGCTTGTAGTTCTCATAAAATTCCTAACTTTGATCAGTTCCTAGCCACTTTAGTTTAGCTTCACTTTCACTCCAAGTTCTTTCCCTTGTGATGATTCCTAGAGTCCCAGTTCTAACAGCTTTAGAGGAAACCAAGTGCTCAGTTTCAAAACCAGCATAAACTATGCTACAGATTGGGGGTGGGGAGGATTGCGGAGAAAGGAAGATGTTAGTAGCAGATAAATCGGAACCTGAGAGGTAAGGAAGGGCATTCAACACTCTCTGTTAATTTAAAAGTTATCTTTCTACTTAACAGAGACCCAGTACTTTTCCAAACAGTTATTACACACAGTTCCTGCCAGTCTCAGCAGGCTGGCAAAAATTTTCCTTTTGCTAGACTGAAAAAAATGGATGCAGGGAGCTAAAAGAATACTGTTTAAAAATGAAAGACAATACACTTGATCTGGAATCTGCTTCATACCTTGACAATACACAGTCATATTTTTACAATTATTTTGGTTTTGCTTCACTACTGAGTACATGTTGAACTTGCACAATAAATGAATCACTGCCAATAGAAACACCAGAAATGACTAGAAGAAAGATGTTTCAGATAAAAACACATGCCTTTTTTTCCTCATCTACTATCCTTCAGAGTTTTTAAGAAAAAAAAGCACTAAACTTTTTTTCTGCTTGAAAGAAACAACGTTATTTCAGCTTATGAAGCTACTCTCTATCAGTTGTGCCACAGAAATACCATGGTCCTACCACAATGCAGATAAAGAGCAGATTCTCGAAACACAGCAACCTTTTTATTGCATGCCTACACTTTCAAATGGGAGCAAGGCTTGAAAATGGACAGCCTTCCTGTACACTAACTTAAAGGTCCAGAGATTTCAGCAACTTCTAGCACTCGGTCCACAAGACCAAGCTTACTCAGGCTTAGCCCAACTTGTGACTGATCCCAAGTCTGGCCAACTCCACAACTAACAGCTACTATCAGGCCTACCTACTGGCATGCGGTGTAGTCTAGACCACGCTTTGGGAAGGAATACAACTAGTTTTTCTGTCCAGCCTGTAGTCAGCATGCATCCCGTTACGATTCGTGTCTTGGCTAAAAACAAGGACAAACAAACCCCGTTAAAAACAGGAGGTGGAGGGTGGCAGCCAGGCGGGCCCAGCTCCTACAGCAGCACCATGCCACAGCTTCCCTGCGCGCCCCACCTACCTGGATGTATTTCATGAGCTCCCGCACGTAGCGGTCCCTGTCCGAGGGGACATCGCAGTGGGACTGCATGTACAGCACCGGGGCATAGCCCTTCCGCCGCCATGCCTCCTTCTCGGCCAGGGGCACCGCCGGGCCCCGCAGGTACCACCCCGCGGGTCCCCCACGCCGGGCAGCCACTGCAGCGTGAGAGGATAGTCGGACTCCCGGCGGAAGGTGGCCGTGTAGTTGAAGAGCTGGATGCCGGGCAGGTGGGAGAGCAGGTAGTTGTTCATGGGGGACTCCTCGTGGAAGAGCGCCCAGGTCTGGTGGGACAGGCGCGGCAGCGGCGCCTCGTAGGCCCTGAAGTCGGTGCCGTAGAAGATGAGGGCC
>NW_009188858.1:0-791 GCF_000690835.1 Fulmarus glacialis
ATGCGGAGGATCCACGCAGCTTGAGGGATCCACGCAGCTTGATGGATCCACACAGCTTGAGGGACTGCAGCACCGGGGATTGCAGCGTGCAGGGACTGGCTCAGCTCCACGCTGCTGGGTGGGGAGGTGCAGGCTGTGTGTGGGACCCGCCAAGGGGAAAGCCACAAGTGGGGACACCCCACGGTCAGCAACACGTGCAGGGCTGGACACAGGGGGGGGCTTCCCCAGGACAGCGGGGGAGTTGGCACCTGAGGTTAGAGTGAGTGCCCGGTGTGGGTGGAGTGGGTGCCCAGCTGAGCACACCCCCGCACTGAGCTAGCACAGGTTGGGGTCCCACCTGGCCTGGGGGTCCTGATCAGTCTGGGGCTCACGGCAAGCCAGGGCTTGTGCCAGCCCAGGGTCAATCTCAGACTGGGGGTCCACACTTGGGCCAGGAGCCCTGCTTCAGCTGCAGGTCCCTGTCTGCACAGGGTCCTTCTCTGCTGGGGGTCCCATTTGTCGCAAGGTCCTTCCTGGCCTGAGGGTCCCTTTTGGCCTGGGGCCCCACTTCACCCAGGGCTCCCATCTGGTCTGTGGGTCCCTTTTGGCCAGGGGCTCCTGCTGTGCCTAGAGGTCCATGCTGGCCTGGGAGTCCCATCCGTCCCAGTGGTCCCTCTTGGCCTGGGGCTCTGGCTGTGCCTGGGGGTCCCATGTGCCTGGGGGTCCCTCTTGGCCTGGGGCTCCCACTGTGCCAAGGGGCCCGTGCTGGCCGGGGGTCCCATTTGCCCAGGGGTCCCTCTCGGCCCGGGGCT
>NW_009188859.1:0-18393 GCF_000690835.1 Fulmarus glacialis
TATCCCAGCCGAAACCAGGACAATTTACATCTGGGTACTGGAGTATAAGCTGGAGAGGAGTTCGCAGATATGAAAGATTGTTGGACGGGCTTTTCCTCCTTCCCCAAATTTTGAAATGGGGACAAAGGCTTAACACTGTGGCTTTGTTTATATCTGTCAGCGAAAGCAAGCCAAGGCATGGGCCCAGACACTGCGCCGTGGCCATACAGATTGTTATGGGCCAGGCAGCCTTTCCAGGAAGAAATTTAGATTCACTCATCCTGTTCTGGGTGGAAGAGATTTTAGGTAGGTGGATAAAAGCTGTACTGTGTCACTTGTTCCTCGGGCCAGAAAATGGGCCTTGGCTGGTTTAATTTGCTAGTGTAGATATATGTTTTAAGATTGCATCGTGTGGTAATGATAACAGGACAGCGAGACATGAAAGTTTAAAGATAACAGTATCTTCCTCGGTCCCGCTAACAGCTCCCTGTGACTCTTCTGTATCTTACAGCTCATTTTCTTACTTCTTTCCTCTATCTTCCCCCCTTCCCAAAACCCAGCCAACATGCGCTATGTAATTTCTTACTGGATGCCTGGAAATTGGTTTGAAAAGAGCCAGGTTCTTAGAAGAATTGTGGGACTTAGATATATTCAGTGCTGCCTCTGCTCCAGCCTAACTAAATGTTCAGCAGCACAGCGAGTGAGTGAACGAGCGGTTGTAAAACCATGATGCAATCCCTGCCTGTCACATCTGATTTAGCAAACAAAGTCAGATGGTCTTACAAAAAAAAACAAAACAAAAAAAAAGAAAAATAAGCATAACCAGTGCTGCTGTGTTGGAACTGAAACATTAACAATCAGAGGACAGTATTGAAGCAGTGCAGCCAGCACATCCATCTTAGGCACGTCAGACCAAATGGAAATCCATGACCAGTAGATACAAAAAGCCTAAATACCTCGGTGTCGGCAAGATAGACTTAGCCTGATTGCAGGGAAGCTGGTGAGGTACCGAACTGGGGTCATAAATCTGGTGTGTAGAGTGTGATTAAGGCAGCTCTGACCAGGGGCTGGGATTCAGGACTGGCTTAGCTGAGTGAGGCACAAGGGATTAGGAGATGCAGGTCTTCTTGAGCGTACACTGAATTTACCACTAAATGAATCAAGATCTTTTTTCCAGAACTCCGATGTATCTTATTGCTAATAAAATAAACTATAATAACATGTGGGGAGGGTTCACTAACGGGAGGGAAAGGAGAGGGAAATGAGACTGAAAAGTATTTGCATTTCTATATCTCAAAGTGACTCACCCTCGCGGTTGGGATAAAGAAGCACTCCAGGACCATTGTGAGCGTCAAAAATACGTGGCCTGAATCAGAGACACACAAAGGAGCAATGGTCTGTTGATTTGTATCCACTTGCCCTGTATCAGGCAAAAATCTCACAAAAAATGCTAACCTCATCTGATTGCCATCATGATGTCAGGAAGTTTCTGTCACTTTGGAGCCCGACTCATAAGATTCTGGCAATGCAGTGTCCTTCTCAGGAGTGTATTTGCTAAGTTCAGGCTCAGCTTTGACCCTGAATCCTTCTGAATCTGGATATGCTTTAATTCCTAGCTGGTGTCTATTTTACATATGTTTTACCCTGAACACAACAACCTCTTTTCAATAAAGGGAGGAAAAGACAGATGTAACAGGGGAATTGATACTTCTGTGTTTGTCCTGTTGGGTCAAATGAATGGTGGAGCAGAGAGAGGATAGAAAAGAAAGAGAGGAAATCACAGCCAATTTGTCAAACTAGCCTATTTCTCCATCATTCCCAGATTTGTCTTTTTTGCTCTTTTCCTTTATAACTAGGGACATTAAGATGAAGGCAGTGTCCTTTCTGAGTTGCACTCCTACGGCTCCTGCTTGCGGAGCCTCTCTGAATGCCTCGCTGATACGACCGCACAAAGCTTCACAGCACCCTTGTGAGAGGAGTCAATATCATTAAGGATGATTGTACATTACGATACATTTTCTAAAGCTCCATCTATGTTACAATTAATCTCCAATTCCAATCCAGTATTTGGCCTTCCAAGGTACACATTTACTTTCCATTGCACGTAGTAATGATTTTCTGTCCCTGATCCCGACTTTCCACTGGTGTAAATCTATACAGAGCCTGCTCTGCCTCATTTTACACCAGCCCATCATCTCAGACTCTCTCTGATATTTGTTGTCTGGTGGTGTTGCGGGTCATTAAGATAGATGCTTGTGGCTACCTCGGGACGGGCGGATGTCAGTGCTGGGAAGATGTGTTTCCTTATATATGGTTTGCTGCACTCAGTGGGATCTTTCAAGGTGGGAAAGACTATCTGAATGCAAAGTGGAATTGAGTGCACAGACTGTCACAACTGTTGGGCTAGAAGGCACCTAGAAAGAGCTCATTTTTCTCGTGAGAAGACAGGATCAGCTATATCTGTGTTGTTCTGGACAAAAGTTTGTCTATCCTGCTCTTGCAGGTCTGTAGTCCTGGAGAGTCTGTGCCCTGCGTGAACAAAGGATTTCAGCTTTTCATTGACTTTTTGCCATTGTACAGTGTCGTTTGCAGTAGTAAATTTTACCTTGTCATAAATTTTATCACTTTTATTGAAATTTTTTAAAACTAGTACCTGCAATCCTGTAATGAAGTGAACATTATAATCTTATTTTTACAGTAAGTTTCAAAGCGTCATAATCACTGGACCTCCCTCTGCCCCCATTCCTCAGCTCTTGGGGGAGTGAAAAAAATGAACAGATAAGGCAAGGCATGATGCAAATGCAAAGAATGCCATATGTGTCCGTTAAAAAACACCTCAAGATTTTAAGCAGCTTTTGTGCTTCCGTAAAGCTTGACTCCTGATTTTAAATGTTTGGGAGCGGGAATACTACAGTGGGAACCAACAAAGAAAAGCATGGCCCAATTTACCTGCTTGATTCACATGAGAACTGAGCATTACTCTGCCCAAACTGGAAGCGGGCAAGCTGCACAAAGCATCAGATGACAAGAGATGAATGCGGCTGTCACTCGGTTAAGTGGGCACAGACTGGGGAAAGGACACAAGTGCTCTCCTCCAGCTTTTGGCTAAGTCTGTGATTCACCCATCTGGGGTCACATCTTCACTCTCTGGAGGAACATCCATAGCTCATACCGAGATGCTGGGGAGCCCCTCACCTGTGTCTGAGGGGAGAATTGGGCTCTTAATTGCCTAGCATGGCTGCACAAGAAAGGTGTATGGTGGTAATAATGCAGTAAATGAGAAAGCTGACTATTTGAATATGACATCCTTTGTCAGTTTTATTTCACTTAATAATGTGACATGGCTTGGGGAGGGAAAAAAATATTAACCTTGCTATTTTTAAGCCTGAATTGTTAGGAGTTTTTCTGCTGAAATTCATGTCCTTAACTTTCTTTGATATTTAACAAATTCCTAGTTTTATCTCCATGGAAGCCTGTTTCAGGAGGGATAAGAGCTAAATGTCTGTGTGGAGGGGGGGAGGATGGGGGGAGAGCGCAGAGCAAGTCACCATTTGGGAATTAGGTGTAAAGTAGCCTGGCATTGATTAACGTCGTTAAAAGAAAGTGGGAGGGGAAGTGTACTGAAAATGAGTGAAAGAACGGTATTGTAATCTGCTTTATTGCATTCCCGAGATGCTTGACTTAGTCTCATTGTCATAGCAAGATGATGTGTACCCTACGAGTGTATAAAAATATATGAACTCCTGGGACAATATAGTTCAATCTGCTCTGCTATTACCCATCATGCTCATCTGAGCACACTACAGCTATTAGATCTGTTTGTGAAACAGCTGAGCCCATGGATGGATCTCCTGCAAACGGAGCCTGAATGTACAGTTGAGACAGGGTCTGACTGTACAATACATGGAAGGAGAAACAATGGAAATGGATGTACAATGGGGATGACTGCACAATGGGAGGTGCAAGAGGAATGAATCTGCTCCAACTGTGGATGTGTAATGGTAAAACAGACAGATTGCCATCTATAATTCATGGAGTTTGCTTCCCCCTTCCCCTTGTCAGATAGCCCTCAATCAGTTTGACTTGCAGGAGCTATCCTTCACTACTGAAAGTTGTTAAAAAGCTGTCGTGTTTAACCCCAGAGGTAGCTGCATTTAAAACACAGGAACTGAGCTACATATGTACAGAAAACCACATCCCGTGCTCTTTCCTTTTCCAGAGGGACCAAAGTGGAGCTACCTCTGGGAGAAGAACAGCAACACCAAAGCAGCTCACTGCAACGTGCGTACAAAGGCAAAAGAGAACAGCATCCAAGAAACCAAGCTCCCTATTAAAATGACGTTCAAGGTTAAGAATATATACCAGAAACTTAATGTTAATATTCTTAAAGGGGTTTCATCATAATCCTAGCAGCAATTCATTTTTAAGGCACCTGAAGACAACTATTGTGCCATACCCACTACTAACACTGATGCTTGGTTGTCGGTGACACCATGAAGTAACTAGGTCATGTTCTTCTAATCCCACATTATGACGGCTTTTACAGATATGTGTTTTTTTCTAATGATGGCATTGCTGAACAGACTGAAAAATAGTAAGGTGTCACACATTTGCATCTTTGCAATTCTGTCTGTAAGAAAATGTCTGCATTCTTACTAATTCAGTTTGGAAGAATTATAAAATGCTCCAAATACTTTTTCTTGTCTATTCCTGGGATACTACTCTCCACCAGGAGAGGAAAAGAAAAAAAAAAAAAAGCTTGTCTTGTTATTTCCTTCTCTGGGTAATTGCATTTTCCATACCTTCCCCTTCAGAGGCATTTACAGTGAGTTCTGTCTTCCAATGCTTCTATTGATTTGTAGCTCTGCAGGGTGAAAGCCAGACCCTGGCAAAGCCAAAGGGAGTTTTGACTTCATTCTTTAAGAACAAATCCACTGGTGTGCTGGATCAATGCAAAGAGTCAGAGCGCTGGCCTGTTAAACTGGATTTGTAACTGCTGCTCAGAGCTACAGCCATGCTAGCAGCCAAACCTTACGGCTGAGTTTAGCCTTTACTTTTTGACTGCCTTTTTAGGGACTGGGTAATGTGGGTTAGTGGCAGGGGAAGGTCTGGGACAGCTCTTTCCACTCATACAGTTGGTTTTTGCATTGAGAGTTGCCCACTTGGTTTAGCCCTACAAGTAGAGACCTGGTTCAGAGCCACCCAAAGGGGCTGTGGGATACCCTGCTGTGGGTGGAGCTGAGAAGCTGCTGCTGCAATGCTGTCTAGCGGTGTGAGGTGCAAGGCCATACAAAGTCTCCCGAGCACAGATGCCCAACCTGGCATGCAGTGGTGGACTTTATATGGTAGAAGGTAGGTTTGGCCCAAAGAAAGTGACATAACTCCCAGTATAGCCAGCAGAACTCCAGCAAGCAAATTCATGACAAAGGAGGGGATGGAGTCCATTGCATCATCTCTGAGATCACATCAAGCTTAAGAGCTGAATAAGCTGTTGACCTTGGTCTGTTTGTTGGCTATATCATCAGATCAATTAGATACAATTGTTAATAGCATAGCTTAATTACTTCCTAATTTCTTCAAGAATAGCCCAAGCATAAGAATTCAATTAACTGCAACTATACAGAAAGTTTGAAGTCTGAGCTATTCTCTTATTGACACCATTTGGATGAAGAGAATGTGAGCACTGATGTTACATTTCTTAAAGAATCCAATTTTTAATTAATTTTAACTTATAAGCTAATGAATAGGTTCCTCTTGTAAATTCTCTGAAAATTACTTCCATCCTCCAAAAGAACAAACGCTAAGTTTGAGAAGGATAAGCTGCTGTTTGCTTGCAAACCAAAGAAACAGGATCCCAGCCTTCACTGCAAAGCAGAAAATTTTAAATTACCAAATCAAGGCTATATTCCTGCTTTTATTAGACTTCCTTATGCTGTATGCCCTCACCCCAAATGAAAAATATAAGGCTGTCAGCAGCTTCTAGAAAATAGATGGAATTGCGATATTAGGTAATGCTTTTCCAGATTTTCCTTCTTTTCCTCTTAGTCTTGCTCCGCTTTCTAATGGCTTGTTAACGCAGTTCAGCGTGCACGATCTCTGAAACACTTTGAGGACTGCTGAGATGCACAGCATTATCTTAAGATACCAGGGAAGGGATCTCATCCAATGTGTACAGTGGAGTTGACTTCTAATGATCAAGACTCTTGGTTTTGGCAGGAAATTTGTGCAGGTGAAGCAACGGGAGTATAAAGTAGGCAGGAGTTAGATAGCAAACGCGTTAGTCACAGAAGCCCAGATAGTGGTAATACAAGCCCTAGCACAGGTACCAGCATCCCCTGGTATCACTGCGCGGGGAAACCGCTCACTGAAGGTCCTGACAGGCAAACAGGAAAATTGGCACCCCTCCCCTCGTGCAATCACTTGGATGAAAATCCCATTGAAGTCCAGCTCTCCCGGACACCGCACTGGTTTACACGCGTATACAGAAATACACAGTGCAGACAGGTTACAAATAGTGGTTACTTTGGTTAAGACTGAGCCAGAGTTACTACTTAGCTCCCTGTTTGGGTAAATGCGCCAACACATAGAGGCTGTACGTACTGCAGTAACTGCTGCAATGAGGATCAAAGGTGTATGCTTAACTCCCTTTAAGACTTGGGATGCTAAGAAACAGCTATGTCCTCCCCTTTTTGCAGTTTCATACTTGGGCAGCTATCTGGGGAGGGTTCTGGTTTTGTTAGCACTGCAGTAATAGTAGTGTAAGACAGATGCGCTGGCTTAAAAGCCTTTCATACTCTCACCCCAGCAGAGTTGCACTACTTCAACCTGCTGGAAAGTGAAGGCAATACAACTTTAATGCAAGGAGAAGGCTCGGGGTCATAGGACACATTACCACAGATCATAAATAAAAGTTAAACTCCAAAAGGTAAGTCTAGATAGCAGAGCTAGCTCTAAGCTCCCCAGGTTGGGTGTTAGCTGTGCAACTGCAAGCAGTATGGACGGCAGTGGAAATTTGCAAAAAAATCCCACTGAACTGCTGAAGATGTCACCAGCCGTTAGTCTGTCCTGAGCTCAGTGTTTCCGCAGAGCTCAGCTGCCAGGGGTACTGGTGCGACGTGGTGGAGGGTAAGCTCAGGTGTACCCACATAGGCTGCACCCCTGCATCGCTGTCAACAACTCAGCTTAAGCCTGACCCGTCTGGTGCTTTAAGCACGGCTTCGCTGCGTGACCCTAAGGCTCGAGATCCCCTGGGCCCTGCGAACAGACACGTTCCCCACCTCCAGCTTGCCGAGGGAGGCAAGAGGAAGAGGTCTCAGGTACCTGAGCTTACTGAATATCTGTAAGACGCTCTTGAACTCTGTAAATCCCATCCATGTACTCCTGAGACACAGCTAGACCAAGGCACCGCTAACCTGACCACGCGTGGGTGACAGCCCTGCTTTGAAGGAGAGGCTGGACCAGAGACCTTTGGAGGTCCCTCCCCACCAACACTCCAGTGATTTCCCGACAATATTTTAGCTGATATCTCCTTGTCCTGCAAAACGTCGGCGGCCAGACCTGCTCTGGTTTGTCTCCATGAGCTGGCCATTCACCGTGATGCACTGACACCCCCCAGAGAGGAGCTCGGTCCTGCTCTGAGCATTGTGCTGCTTCACCAAAGGACCTCTCAGTTTCTCAGCAGCGTTCAGCGCCTGGCACAATTGAGTTTCATACCTGAAGGTTAACATCCATATTTATCTATTTTCTCCTCTTTTGCTAAAATTTGAGCATAATCCCTTCAGCCATTTTTTACTCTGTTGAGGAGTGAGAAAAGGACACCTTTCCTATTTGGAAAACTGTGAATCCTGTTTGCTTTTAAGCTTTGCTACAGAAAGAGAAAGCCAGCTGCCCTTTGAACCCTGACACAGAGGCAATTCTCACTGAAGATGGGCTGGTATCTTCACTAGATTGCAGAAAGAAGGGGGGTGGGGGGGGCAGAGACAAGCATTTCAAAACGTGGTAATGAAAATGCTCACAGGAAATGTGTTAGATCAGTAAATACACTCTAATGGCATTTGCACTTATTTAACATCTCTTTTACACATCCAGTATGGCTGAAGGGAGCCTTAATATAAATGTGAATTGGGGTCAGAGAGAGAGAGAAAGAGATACAAGGAGATGGGCACAAACTCACAGTGATGCTCTCAACCGGGATGCATTGGCATAACTCCTAATGTATGGTAGGTAAAGATTCGGCCATATAGTATATTCCCCCACACAGATGCAGACACACAGATGCACACGCTTTTCCTTAAAAACAGTAAGCTTTCACTGGGCCCCACTTCCCATTAAAGAGGACTTACATCCTATGAAAATTCATAAACTCTGCAGGCGTTTCCACGGCGATTTGACGGAGTAATCTCCCGTCATCTCAGCTTCTTGGTGACAATGACAAGAGGAAGATGGATTTATCAAATACACAGTGACATGTTTATGACCCTGTTTTGCATAAGCAGGAACCTGAGCCAAAGGCTGTGCAGCTTGAGATAGCAAGAGGGTTTTTATAAATATTGTGACAAGCAGAAGTGATATTTGGAAGAACATGAAAAAAAAAAAAAAAATCTTTCCGTGTTTTTTGAGACAGACTGCATTGTGGCAGTGTGGGGGAAGAAAGCCTTTTTCCCCACTTCTCCACAGTTAAATTTCCCCAAGAGCATGAAGGCTTAGCTCTCCCTCTCACTTTGAAAAGTTTTTCTGTTAACCCTTCTCCTCCCTCTGCGCAGAACACCCTTTTAATAAACGTGTTGTTAGGAAGGGGGCAGGGGGAAATGTTCTCCATCTTTCAGTGATACAAAAATAACACGGAAAAGCTATAGGAACACAGATGGCACCAATAACTCCATTTATAACATGCAAGCAAACATGCCAGGTCCAGCTCCAGATGCACAGCTGCCTTCACCAGCATGGCTTTTAAATGGGGAACACCACCAGAGGGTCCACACATTATTTGAAGTGGGTTTACCCTATTCTTGCACCAAAACCCTTACTATTATGATTATTACTGTAGTTCCCAAAGAGTGGTTTAGACAGGTCGTAGGCTACTGCTCAGGGGACCCTCTCACGTTACTTGGGGCTGCAGAAAGATTTTGTCTCTGAGGCAGGACTAGACCTACAGTGGTGCGAAAAGGCTTTAGTGCCCAGAGACACCTTGCAGAGACACCAGGTCTTTATCACCAAACTCACCCGTTCAGTGTCCCAGGCTGGGCCTTGAGAGACTGGCATAGCCTCCCCTGCTCAAACTTAGGGGCAGATGAACTGTTTTCCTGCATGTCCCCTTAGCAGCCCTGCCTGCATGACAAATAGAGCTGTCAAAAGATGGAGAGACAGCTTCAGCCCGAGGTCCCTCAACCAGAGGCCGTGGAGATGCTCCGGATTCGGGAGTCTGCGGTGCGCTGAGGTTTGCACAGCTGTGCCATGCCCGGGGGGGGATGCACAGCAAAGGCAGGCACAGGGAGCGGGGATGAGTGATGCTGCAGAGCTGAGGACCAAGCCCCACAGTTTTACATCCACAAGTCCCACAGCAGGGGTTATCCTGAACACTGCCAGATACTCTTCTGGAGGCTGGCAGCGAGATAATAAAATGTTTGAGCTGTCTTTCAACTTCTCATAAAACCAGGAGGGCTGGTTGAAAATGCAGTAAATGAATCACAAAGAGCTAAAGAAGGAAAACATGAGTAAGAAGTGTGCTTGGATGTATTTTTCCTCTCTGGATTCCATCGTTTTTGTGAGAATTTATACACCAAATTAAAGGATGAAGTTAAGACAGCAACTGTGTGGAAGAAAGGGTTGTGGGTACACAGAGAGCTCATGTGCTAGACATGCTTGACCAAGACCTGCAATGCTCAATGTGAAATACAATCTTTGTTTTAAGTTTATTTCCCCCCCCTTGCTCTTCTTTGTTCTTTCTCCAGATAAATATATTAATTAAATGACCCCTCTTTAGAATTATACAGAAAAGAGAGTTCAAGAACCTTTATTGAACCGACCTGTAAAACTAGAGCAAAATCAGCTTCTCTGTTGTTCTCTCTAAATGATTTTTCCATTGCATTTCACATCTTATCAGGGACTTGTTTGGGCTTGAAGCTCTGAAGCTTTTTCTGTAGGTCAGTTCAATAAGGCACTCAAAGCTGCTTTTCTCTCCATTGATTGGGATGTTGGGTATGGTTTTGGGTTTTCTAGTTTTTTTGAAAGTAAAATAATAATCCATTTTTCTGTCTTTTATTTCTTTTATCTTTAAAGCAAAATAGACATATTCTCATCCTTGGCCATCACAAAAATATTTTCTTTCATACAATGAACTCATCCCATTTCATTAGTTGATGTCCAGAAAGGGCTCTAGCTTCTCCACTAACATTGCAGTGTTATAAAATTTGGCTCACAGTTTTGGATTCAAACAGTTACTTCACAAGACATGAGGTAGGAATGAAACAGCAGCTTCACCAGCTGTTCCACCCCAGGGTAAATTGACCCTCTCTGTATCGACAATCTATAGCCTGTTGCACAAAATGGTTAATTTGTCCCAACTTCTATTTTTGGTGTCATCACATCTAAGGAAGAGATGGATGCGTAAGCTGAGATTGGGTGGAAGGGACCCAATCATGTGAAGGTTTTTAGGCAGCCTGAATTAAATAATAGTCAGGGGACAGATAACACAAATGTATCAGACCCTACACTGGTAGATGAGGATGACTGCACAGGTCTGCCTCATGGTCCACGAGTCCCCGGGATCTTCCCAGGTGCTGGCTAGTGGTGAGTGTTTAGAGAAGTGTGGGGCAGCAAGTGTGAAATGACCCTTCTCCTGTGCCTCTCCAGCCATCTGACTTCATGAACAACAGTCCACACCACAAGGTCAGAGATGGGGTTCAGACTCTCTTTTCTTCTGAGAGCCCTTCTTCATCTCCACCTCTAATTAGCCCTGTTCCCAGAGAAGAACCACCAGACCATGGCCTGGCTTCAGACAGCCCCTGGCATAGCCTCAAACAGCCCCCAACAGTCTACAGCAATGAGCAGGGCTACCTGAAACCCTGAGGGAGCTCTGTGACTCCCACGTGGACTTCTCTGGGAGGATAAAATCCAAGAGCCCCTCAAATAATGGCACAACACACACACAACACATCCTCCTCCCCACAGCCCCTGTTCAAGCTTGAGGCAACATTACAATATCCCAGGCGGCCACATTCGAAATTGCTATACCTCTACACAGAAGTCACCTTTCTTTTTAGGCATTAGTAAAAATTTCCTATCTCCAGTTGACTGATTATACATTTTATCTGTTATACTATATTTCTTCTTCCCCCCCTCCAGCCTCTCCCCGCCTCACAGCAAACAGTTTCATGCAAACCTTCTAAGATTTCTGTGGGGAGTGGTAGGCAATAGAACTCTGTTGTCTAATGGGACTTCCACCGGCATTTGGCATCCTTCCTGGCATTTCACCCTTCATATTATAATTTATAGTGTAATGTAATTTTTTTCATATCACACTATAACATAAATTATTGCCAGTTTGTCCTTAACACTCAAGGAGACAGTCTAGGGCTTTTCGAACCAGGAAAAAGAATGAGAGAAAGAAAGAAAGAAAGAAAGGGAGATAGGGAGAAAGAGAGATGGAAGGAAGGAGAGAGAGGGGGGAGGGATGAAGAAAGGAATGAAGGAGGGAGGGAGGAAGGAAGGAAATTTATTTACAGAAGCAAAACTCCCCAAACCAAACCAGTTTTTCTAAAGGCAAACTTACTAAATAAAATAAAATAAAGAGGACAACTTTTTGTCCCAATAACTTATTAAAATGCTCTGCTTCAGCCTAGGATATATCAATGAGTCCTCAGTGGATCAGACAGAAGAGAGTCTGAGGAAGAGACGATCAGGCTGAAAAATAATATATTTTAAAGTTTCCTTATCTTTCTCACTAGTATGTCCCTTAAATTATTAAAAGTGAAAGACATTTTAATATCACTTGGAGGCTGTTTGTTCATTTTTGGCATCTCATTTAGCCTGGAGAATAACATTATAGAAGACAGTTTTACTGTCTATTTACTTTATTACTATATGTTATTTCTATTATGGCCGCAGTTAGAAGCCCCATTGGGTTAGGTGCTGCACAGATGCATCCCAACGCGTGAGCAGCCCGTTTAGCTAAGGAGACTGCAGGGATGCGCTCATGTGCCCTCCTCTCCGAGCTGGCATCACTCCATGGGCAAAACCATGCCCTGCATGCAGCAATGCTGGCAGAAGACTGCTTCTGCGTTCATTTGCGTCACTTGAAGAAATCATCACACTTCACTGGCTAAAAAATGCTCTCCCTCTGCTCACATATCCTGTGTCTCCTTTTGGAAGCTCCACCAAGGCAGCCAGAGAGAGCAGCAGAGGTGCCCTGGTGTGGTCAAGCATTTGGAGACGCTCTATGAGCAAGTCCCAAACTCCAAAATGAAGGGACAGCTTGCCGCCCTCTTCCATCATTAATTGATCTCAATAAAAAAAAAAAAAAGAAAATGGAAATAAAATATTTTTAAACAGGCGTATGATAGTTTGGGTCTTGGCTGAGGTTTGAACTTTCAGTCCAGAAAGGGCCATTTGACCATTGAATGTGGCCTCCTGTATCTGACAGCCTGGTCAATCTCCCTGGGCAAGCTCCCCATGTGAGCCCTAAGACAGTTCACCAAAGTATTTAGGGCTGCATGGCAAGGCACAAGCCGGTCCCACCCTTGCCTGGGGCTGCCGTGCTGCAGGCAAGTGTGCTGCCGTGTGCCGGGTGGACCTGCCTGCGAGCCAGGACAGCTGGAGTTAAAAGCTGTAGCCAGCTCCTGCTCACAGCAACCTGGGCTGTTACACCAGCTTTGGGTGCTGGATCACAGTGCACCTCATTCCCCTACACACACCCAGTATAGGGGGACATCATGAGACGAAAGTGGTTTTGGAGGAAGCCAGTCCCTCCTTCCTCCTCATTTTGGACAGCGGTCATGAGGCACCAAATGCTGGGAAAATTTTGGGGCTTTTGGATCCGGATTTTTGCTGGAGGCCAGCACTCCTCCCTCCCCTCTCTTCCCTCCCCTCCTAGTTTTCAGCAGCTGAACAGAGCAGAGAGGTTACAAAACCACCCAGAGCCCTCCAGCTGCAATAATCGCTACGGCTTGTGCAGGATTTACACTTTGCAGTTGTAGGATTACACCTATAAACAGCTCTAAGAAAAGCAAATTAAAAGAAAAAATACTATGCCATCTTTTCATCCCTCTCCTTTCTCCGTGCTCTACTTTCCACACCTCCCTGGCCCAGGACCTGTGACCGCCCATCTCTGGAGTCGCAGCAATTTTCCTTCCTCTCTCCACCCTGTCCTTCCCCCACAGCCTTGCTCAGCTACTTGAGCATGTCTTTTAGGGCAGCACCACACAAAGGATTGCTTTTGGGATATGGTGTGTATTCACCTTTTCCCTGCATGGATGTGGCTTCTGCAGGATGCCTGTGGTTTAGTAAAGTTAAACACTTCACCGTGTGACAATCAGCCAGATACAGAGTTTGCCACCTTTATGATGGGCTGTTCCAAGGTCTATGTACTTTTTGCAGGGTGCATTTTGTAAATATCTTTGCAAAAGTGCAAGATCCTAGGAGCTGTTTTAGAAAAGGACATCCTCATTGCTTTTCAGAGGAAGGAATATCGATACCTCCGTAGGAAATAAGAAGCAATGAAGGAGCAGAAGAGTCCTGTCACCAGCCTGAAGTTGCCTGGTAGAAGAAGCCAAAATAGCAACCCCACTGCTGGGATCCTCTCAGCTTCCCAGCTTGAGAAGTCCTCACCGACTTTTTCCCCCTGCTTTTTGAGCAGCAATTTGGAGATTTCACCCCCATTTCCAATTTTAAAAACAACGGGTAAAATCTGTCTGCCACTTTTTCTAAATGTCATTTTCCTGGCCACATCTGGTCTTCAGGCTTTGCTTGTGGCAGACCCTTCCCCTGTTTCACAAGTAGGGAATACAGGTAGGCTCCTGTTCTCATTCTGCTGCTTAATCTAAGGATTTATCTGGATGTCACTTTCTGCCTGATTGTAAGTGAAGTTTGTCCATCCTAATCTTCTCTGGGGGCAGCTCATAAGAAGCACAGATGTTTTCTGAGCCTGTAGAGATTCTCAGAGGAAGGACTGCAAAGTGGAGTTGCACTCCTGAGACAGAGTCTATAGAAATAGATGCACCTGTATTAATTATTCTGCTGTAACAACACACGTCTCAACTGATGCTTCCTGCATGGACCCAAACAGCACTCTCTTACCTTCTTTGATCTCCTTACTCCTTACTCATAATTTTTTTGCTCTGTAAGTCCATGTCCAAGTTTGTTTCCTTTGCTCTGCTGTGTCTTCAGACCCTGAGCAGAACTTAACCCAATGTGTTTGCTTAGACGTTTTTTGTCAGCTGGCTGAGCAGAACCACTACATTACAGGGATGCATGTCGGCCCCTCTTGGACTTAGCCCACTCCTTGTGTTTTTGACTTGATGGTTTTGAATTCAATCGATTGGTAAATGGCTAAATAGTGAGAGAAATTGCTTTCTTTCATTACTTTGCATGGCTGTGTCATTACCCTTTAATATTGCGTCGTTATTGACTGATGCAGCCTGTCAAGACATGGCCAGCGGGATGAAATGCAGCGGTAGAGATGTGCAAAATATTTAATTCAAAGTTTACTCTTCTAATGGGAGGCATGTATATGGTTGAAAGAGGGAGCAGAGGAGAGGTGTGAAACCCCAGCAACCAAATGGACAAGCGTGCTCTTCAGCTTGGCCTGGACTTCAATCTGTGATGAACGCTTTGGTGGAAAGATGCACCCATTCTTTTTCATAAGGATTAGATCTTGTCTAAGCACAGATAAACCATGCCACTAAAACTGGATATCCCCCAAGTTCATCGTGCCCTGACATGCCTGTTCCTTGATCTAGCAACTCTGTGACTTTTCCCTTTAAATATTATGGCTTGATATAACCAGTTAGATGTAGTTGAAGAGATATAAGCCAGAAAAAGAAGATAGCTTTCTGTTCTTCCTGAGCTTCCCAGCTTGCAGAAATTTAACAAAAAAAAAAAAAAAAAAAAAAAAAAAAAAAAAAAAAAAAAGGATTTATTTCTTTTTTCTCATAATCTTAAACAAGTGGTTTGAAGTTGCTTGCTCCCTGGGATGGACTGGCCAGCTCTGGGCTTCCCGCCTCCCTCACGCACAGAACATGACTTTGGGCATTGTGTCAAATGTTTGTAATCTGCTTTCTTAATTTCATTTGGTATTTGAAGACTTCTTCTAAATAGTCCCTTCCCATTCAAGACTCCGGTCTGCTGCTTCCATGTCTGAGCAACACACAGGAAATGGGAGAGGTTGAACACAAAGGGAGGAGATTGGGGAAGAGCAAAAAAACCACCCCAAAACAGCTCTACAAAGAAAAGATGAAAGAAGAGAAAGTGACAATGTTACATAAAAATAGTTATTAATACACCTGTCCATGCTCAAAACACATCCATGATTGCTCATTGCCTATTAACTATAGCAGTCACTTCTAAATTAACCCCCAAATGGCTGGCGGCATGTGCGCATACGTGCCCACGAAAATACTGTTCATCCAAAGTGTAATTGATCCCCGGAACTCCTTGCTGCAGGGAATTGCAAATTGCTAAAAGGGTGCAAAAAAAACCCCTAGAGAAATTCATAGGTGAAAAATCCACCCTGGGATACTAATCGCAAGGAAATCCTGAGCCTACATCACAGGAAAAGTAGCGCTGTATGTCTTTCTCATTCTTATACTCCTAACTGCTGTTGGCTCCTGTGGATAGATGGCACTGAGTTAGATAGCCCGGCTTGATGCGGCTGTTCCTATTTCCCTGTGTTCATGTAGAACACGTATTTTGAAACAAAAACATATTGGTAAAAAGACGGAGAAAAGTGTGAGAAAGAGATTTTAGCAATCAGTTAAGAGAGAAAGAAGTAAAGAAAAAAAAAGAAATATAGCCAGAGGGCTGGCTCTCTGCCCTACTATTCTGTTTCCCCTCCTCCTTGCTCTCTTAGCCCTCATTTGGGAAAGAACACCCATCAAATTAAAGATGGATAAAAACTCATTAAGAAACAACAGGCCTAGATGAAATTGCCACTGGGATTACACTGATGGGATGGTCTCCCCCCACCCTTCTTTTCGTTCAAAGATTACAAACCCTTTTTCTTCTCCAGGGCTCTTGCCTCTATCCTGGTCCTGGTTAACTCCACTCCTACCTGGACCCCTGGGTTTGAAGAGTCCATGTGGGTAGGCAGGAGGAAATAGTGGGGGTTTTTTGTTGTGCTTCCTTTTGTTTTTAATTAACCTCCGGTGTTTTCTTTGCTTAGAGAGCAAATCCTCTCACCCTGATTTTCTACACATGCCTGCATTCAGGCTGCAGAAAAGTTAGATCTAGAGAGAGAAAAACTAAGAAAGTTAGAGGGGATAAAATGCTTCTCCATTGAAAGGAAGAGCATTATATGGAGAGGGAATTGCAATCTGTGTAAGCTTTGCAGGCCAATCTTTGCTTATTAATCCTGGTATGAAGCAAGCCCAAGAGGACAAAACCACTCACAGATTGATAGGGAGCTACCAGGCTTCTGCAGCTCAGGATTCCTGCAGCAAACTCTCGTTTCAGGGGTTTGCACAGAAATATCTGGGCTGGGCTTTAAGACAGAGGTGTGCAACATAACCTCCCAAAAAAGGCTTTTCTTGCTCTTTGGCCCACACACTTCTTATACATGGTGATAGTTCAACAAATGGCAACACTGAAACACCTGTGAACTAATCCAACAGATCTATGGCTATATCTGAAACACATAGGGGTACTTTGGTCCATCTGTGCTCATGCTCTGTGCAAGACAGCATGAGAAGATGCCCAGAATGTCATGAGAGGTCCTAAGGTAGCAGGAGGGTTGAGATATTTCACAGGGTAGTGGCAGTGCATCATTGGCGCATCATTGCAAATTAGAGGCTAGAAAAGGGGGAGCCACTGTCTTCACTGAACTGTCTGACAGGAGTTCCTGGGATCACTGGGGATGTGAAACACAATTACTCTTTAGATTTAATGTGCCTTAATCTCCAAGAGTGAGCTGAGCTCTAGATTTCCAGTCATGCACATGCCAGTGTAGTTACTTTCCGAAATATAGGAAAAACCCAAATGCAAGTTTGTGGATGGACCAACTAGAGGTCAAGCGGCATCCAACATGCCACTTTAACATGAAGACAATCAACTTGACTAACTCCTAGTGTCTGTGATTAGAGAAGAAAAAGGAATGCTTCAGGTATGTATTGAAGCAGAAATACGGGTCGGGGACAGGACAGGGAGATTTTTGCTAGGCAGAATAACACAGGCATAGTTGGGATCATAGCTTACATTTAAACCTTCATTCCAAACAAACTGAGATTGAAGATATCTGCAGAAACCAAAGAACAGATTTCCCTAAAAACCCATTATTTGTGTGGACTTGTTCAATAACAGCACAACATCATGCTGTGGAGAGGCTGCTCACTTCAGCACCCTGAACCTTTCCATGCGTATTAGCGTCCTCATCTTTTTTGGTCTCTCTACTTTGCTAACAGCGCTGTTACATAAGGGAACATACCAAATCACAGCTTTCCTGTGAAAAGCATTATCCTTCCAAGAGACAGCCCAGGAAAAAAAAAAAACTTTCTGTCACTTTCAATAGGGTCTTTGGGCTAAATTCTCAGCTGATGTAAATCAGTGTAGCTCCACTGAACCTCAAGTTGATGAAGCAGCTTGAAACCTCCTTGGAGAATTCATCTTGGAGAATCCACAAGAGATGTGGGTGCACAGGCTATGTATTAAAATAATAATGGTAATAATGACAATGACATAAATGGAATTTGGTACGGGGCCGCTGGAACACCGACAGCAAGTTGAAAATATGGACAGTATAAACATTTGGATATAAGCTTCCTGTTCCGTAGACCAAACTTGGGAATTCAATGCTTTATGTATCTTACTGGGTAAATAATCATTCCACTGCTGTTTTGAAAACAGAGAAATTTGGAAGTAAGATGAGTTAGACGATACCGTAAAAATAAAACTATTTCAAATCTTGTGTAATTGAGTCCCAAACTCATTCACCATGTAGTCTGCTATGACAAATACAAGTTGGGGAGTCACATACGTAAAGTATCACTCATGCATATATATCGTATGGAATATCCATAGAAAACAATGCTGAAATGGTTGGATTTTCACTTCCGCAGACCTGGATTTCTTCCCCTTGCCCTAAAAGGGAAATCCAGTCACTGTTAATGGTAGCAGGATCTTTACGGCGAAGGAAGGACACCCACCACAGAACAAGGTTACTCACACACAAGGCAATGCAATACAAGTGGGTTGCATGAATCATAGAAT